>NW_021703776.1:76320015-76541560 GCF_005190385.1 Monodon monoceros | reverse complement strand
ACTGTTGTGACCTCTCCCGTTGCGGAGCACAGGCTCTGGACGTGCAGGCTCAGCGGCCATGGCTCACGGGCCCAGCCGCTCCGCGGCATGTGGGATCCTCCCGGACCGGGGCACGAATCCGTGTCCCCTGCATCGGCAGGTGGACTCTCAACCACTGCGCCACCAGGGAAGCCCAGGGCATTTCTTAATCATAACCCTCTGGTATCCTGGCCATTAAAGATAAACCATGATTAGTCCTAGATTTCTTTACTAGGGAGAAAACATCACAGTTCAGCCACATGAAGACATTGGAGAGCAAGGAACTGAGTTTTGCAAAATAAAGGATCCAAACATTTGAGCAGGTGTCAATTCAGTTGAAACTCTGACCAAAACCAATAGTGTTTGGTGTGTATAATGTCCATGGGAGGACTGGGATTGGTGGTGGCTCTGGTTGTTAAAGAGGAAGCAGAGAGTTGGAAACTCAGAAATGTTCTGCTTAAACCTGAGTCCCAGGGAAGGCTAAGAATGAGCTGATGACTCAAAGAATCTTTAGATCAGAAAAGACACAAGCAGCCTCTGACAAGAAGGAGGGCTGTGCGTAGCTAGGTTAGAATTGTACCCTTTAAAATTCTGGCCCTTAGGGAACAGTTCATTGAGGGTTAGAGTGGATCCTGAGGATAAATGCAAAATTTACCAGGAAATAAATTTTTTTAGTGACAACTGTTAGTTTCAAAGTTATGGGCTATAATAGGTACATATTTTGTATACTTTCTCAACCCAGATAATTCATTTAGTTAACATGAATATTTCATATTGCTTTAATGTAACTCAATATGATTATAATATTAGTAGGTATGGCGAAAAATGCTTCATTAACTCAGGTACAGGAAATGGAATCAGAATTTTTAAGTGATTTTGCACAAACTTCTAGGCTCCAAATGTATATTTTCAAAATGTAAAGTGTTGATATTAACACTATAATGCAGAAATCTTTTTCAAGTTGATGTAACGCAATTTACATTTATTCCTGATGTAAAAGGTAAAGCCTTTTGAGAAAAACAGGTTTACCTCACCCAGGAAAAGTAATACTGGATCTATAAATAAATCTCATACCCATTTGCCCAAGTCTCCAACTAAAAGATTCCCAAGTGTGCCAGATAATGGTTACCCTCTTTTAATCAATATTTCTAACCACAATATTTCAGTGCAGTTGAAAACATAAAACAATTCCTGGAAATTAGAAATATGACTAATATTCAAATACAGATTTACTGTAGATTTGAAAAGGTTTACATCTGACTATTTTTTCTTTCAATATATAAGAATGATAATAGAGCCTTTATAGGCTTTAAGGTTTACAAAATATCTTCTTACACTGTGACTTTCTCTAAGTGACTATGGGGATTGTGTTCCTACTCTGTTTGATCTTTACTCAGTCATGCCTCATATTTTGACCAGTGGCCCTTTTCAGAATTAACATTTTAACTGAATACCACCCAGGAGATCTGTTCCTCTTCTAATCTTTCTTAGCAGTTTACAAATAATTTACATCATTTACCATTGTCTCTCAGTATGTCCTTGCAGTGTTACTTTTCAAATTTTTGTTATAGCATCTGCTTTGACAGACCACACAGCAGTTGTTTGGGATCCTAGCATCCATCACTTACTCCTCATATCAACTGGACAATGTATAGGAAGCCTTGCTTTGAAGAATTTAAGCTTGTTGTGGTTCAGTACCCAGTTGGTCATGAGAGCCTCTGGCTTCTGAGTTAGCTTTAACTTTGGCTGAGCAACAGTGAAATTACTATGGCAATGTCATATGCAACAGGAGGACATAAATTTGGTGGGAAATTATTCTGCTTAAAATACCAAACATTTCAGAAATTTTTTTAACGTTTTGCTTGGAAGGATCACTAGGGGGAAAAAATCTAGATTTAAGACAAATGCAGAAAACAGGCTATAAAATATTTACAGCCAGTGATTAGCTAAGAATTGATCCAAGGTAAATTAACAAAAAATCCTCGAAGGGGGGAGTTATAAATGATGTGTTTGCTCAGGCAGTGAGGGTAACATTTTCACTAAGACTGGATAATCATGGGTTGAACACAAGCATGTGAGTTTATTTTCCTTTGTGATATGGATTGGAGACGTCAAGGCTGTACGAACAACTTAAAAGAAGCTGTGTTTCTTAGGTATATAATTAGGACCAGAGAGTGGAAAGTTAATATATTCTAGCTAATTAGTCTAAATTGGAGCAGACAGAAGTGATAAATTAAAACCTGGCCAGGAAGCTCTGCAGCTTCTAAATCAAACGCTAGAAGCATTAAACACACCAGAGGAGCTTGTAAAATTACAGATTCCTAGGCTCCACTCCAGATTCTGATGCAGATTTGGAGTGGAAACCTAGAATCTGAGTATTTGATTTGGAGACAGATGTTCCATGGAACACGCTTTTAAAGAACACTGCTAAATTGTATGACAAATTTACATTTCCTGTTAAAACAAGAAAGGGAACTGGTTTGGAGAGTAAGATGAATGAAAATAATTGTGAAATATAAAATTGCCTTATTTGCCAGAATTGCCAAAGTTCTGCAAGCAAAGCAGCTGTGCCTCAAGAATTTATAAGCAGATATCTGCATATGTTGTATAGTGTATACACTCTGTTTCTTTAATCATTAACTTTTAGTTAGAACCATTGAGACAAGGTTTATATGTACATATATGACCTGTACATGCCTATAGCGTTGAGTGTGGACGTTGATGACAGACTTCCTGGGTTCGAGTCCTGGCTCCATTGCCCAAAGGCTGTGCAGACTTAGGCAAGTTCCTTAACTTTATTGTACCTCAGATTTCTTCCCTGTAAAATGGGAATGATTATAACATTTACATCATGGAGATTATTAAAGAGTAAATTAGTTAACACATATAAAACACTTGGAAAGTTTCCTGGAAGCCTTAAATTATTTCCTTATTATAGTTATTGCCTCATAGAAATCTGCTGAAATAAATTAAATTGATGGACGACGATGACAAACTTCGGATGGATTGAAGGCAGTTATCGCTCAGCCTAAAATGTGAACCCATAAGGAGAGTAAAGTAAATAGAATAAACTCAAGATTAGAGTGAAGCCTGCAATCTGATCTTAAGTGTTATCTGTCTCCCAAGTTCTTTATTGGTGCATTTTCTCTTAGAGGTTAGTTTTAAAATTTTTTCTTAATTACTTATTTTTAAGGCATGAAAGAATTTACTGGAAATCATCTAGGGATACTAGAACAAACTTTTTCTTTTCTTTGGAATCCATGCTTCTCTTATTCTCTGTTCTTCTCCCCAGTGTTGATTTTTCTGAAGCCATGGCTTCAGATATTTTTCAGCTTCTCTCCTGTATCCCAAACACTCAGTATCAATACAATTTTTTAATAATTCTACACATAGTAAAGGAGGAAACTATAAAGTTTGCAAAATAATGTCTTCTTGTTTAATCCCATGGCCAAAAAGTAGGCAATTTGAGAACAAAAAAGCTAAAAAAAAAATCCATCTGTGTCTGAGGAAATTAGCCTGGCAATCATCACCTCAATTTGGTGGTAGAGTATCCAGTTAGGAATGAATACTGAACTCACAAGAGAGATGTTGTTCACAAGGAACTCCATTTAACAGCAGCAAAACTCCAGTTTTGGAGCTGGGATCTGGGACAAAATTCCATATGATGGACATTCTGGGGCAGAAGAGCCCTCACACATGATGCCAAGATTCTGAGTGAGGTAATGGGTTGAAACTAGGAAGAGATACCAGGCTCTCCTTTAACAACATAAAGCAGCAGGGAGACCAATAACAAAGACCTACAGAAATCATCTGTAGATAATTGGATTCCACATCTAGCAGAGGAACTTAATTGTAAGTCCCATTGTATAGGGCATCGGCAGCTGTTGATAACTTCCTGCCCAAATTTGAGTTGGCTCAGTTAACTAGAGCTGGACTGAGCCTTCAGTGGACCTTTAAACAATAGATGAGCCTAACGAATCTTGTTGAGTAAAATAGAATCAAAGATCATTTCTGCGGTGCTGCACTGCTATGCCACTTTGTGATTCAGGGGGATGATAAATGGGTCATGCTGAGTAGAATCGCAAATGGACTCTGGAGAGGATATTGCCAGCAAAGAGCAACAGCCATAGAGAAAATGCCTCACAAGTGAAAGGACTACCTGCACCTTGACAACATGTGTTTTATGCTATGTGACTTCAAATGATTTTAAGAACTGCTTTGTTTTGCTCAATAGAGCAACGTCTAATTGTTTTAATTAACTGGAAAAATGAATTTCTGAGTGAGGTTAAAAAGAAAAGAAAATGCATTGTAAACATTATGAGGAAAGAGATAAAAATCAGAATGATGGTCAAAAGACTTTTATTATAAAACTTGTGTTTTATTCAATAGTTGGCCAGTTTCATCTTAATTTTATGTCAGTTAAGCATTGATGTTTACCCTTTCCCTAGGGTATAACAGTTCTTGCATACAAAGAAAATGTACATTATATTAACAATGGAGAATAACTCTAAAATGATACCTTAGATGAAGAACTTTTTCCTTGCTTTCTTGTTTTCTTCCTCAAGCTTTAATATTTGTCTAAAAACTTTTATTTTGTGCTAGCTCAGTATCTAGAAAAGATTTTTGACTATAGCAATTCAAGGAGAGCACCAAACTTTATAATATATTACTTCAGGGCTTGTCTCTAGGCAAGAAGCAGGAATGGTTGGTACTAATGGGAGCAGAACGGTGCTGAAAGAAAACCAGCTCATGGCATTATGAATCATAGGGCTCTAAAACATTTATAAATGAGTGAAAAGACTTGGGGCTGACATGAATTATGAGTCTCATTATGGCACTATAATATCTCCAGCAATGCTTCAGAGGGGCATGACACCTCCCAGGAAAAGTGGTAAGACTTCCATTACATTACTTTTCTGCTGGTAGTTGGCTATGGTCAAGGTGGGCTATGATCTGTATGCCTGGAGTACACATGGCAACATATCTTTGCATATAAATGTTGGTCAAGATCCTGCAAGACTCCTTTCTTCTAAGTGCCAAGCATTACTCTTGACCTTCAAGAAATATTAACAGGCCCTAGAGTGAGGACAGCATTTCCAATCTTTCCATTTCTTTAAATAGCACTTAGGGAGGCTACAATGCTCCTATTCTTTTCCACATGCTGATAGATACTCAGCAATATTGAAAAAAGATATTTCCCAGAAAAAAAAATATATTAGTTACTTACAGTAGCTGTGAAAAGAAAAAAAAGTGGTGAGCTCCTTATTAGTGCAAATATAAAGGCTCTTAGAATTAGCACATTCTTGATTTTTATCATCTCAATTCAGCCTAGGCTAACATAACTTCACTAATTATTGAAGTGGGTGAATTGAGAGAAAAGACTGTCTGAAGTAATTAAAAGACTGCATTATCAATCCTTTCCTAGAAAAATTTGTATTATTTTCAAGTAAATAGGCTTATCAAAGCATGGCTTTAAGCAATGGCATGTGTTTTTGCTTTCAGTGTTTCCATTACATTTTTGTATGCACACAAATATTTCTGAAATAGCTGCAAAAAGTGTGTTAGCTTAAGGAGGCAAACATTCTGCTTGGAAATTCACTTATGCTGTTCCTGTGTTAAGACTCTCTACACACACACACATACTTCTAGTGTGTGTATATTTATCTATCTATCTATCTCCTACCAATTGTGATGATGACCAATTAGAATTATTGTGATTTCAGTGTGTGGCAGGGATACTGCTATATGGTTGCAAAACTTCTTTTTCCTCTTAGGACAAAACGTAGACTTTGAGAGTGCAGCCTCCTTTCAGTGACATAGGGTCATGTTACTGAGTTCTGGTCTTTAAATGTGAATGGGGGTGATATTTGCCACTTCCAGCCTGGCCTATAGGAACATCCTGACTGATACTTTTTGCTCCCTTTTTTTGTCTCACCAGCTGAACGGAATACAGTAGAGGACTCCAAGGCCTTAGGAAACTGGGAAGCTACCAGATCAAAAGGATCCTAGGTGCCTGAATAATGCCACAACTCCTTGCTGACCCACATCTGATATAAGGTAAGTGACAAACATTTATTATGTTAAGTCACTGAGATTTGGGAGTTATTTGCTATACGTAGTTGTTAGCTTACCCTAGTGAATTAATAATAAATATAGTTTTTAATTTAAAATGTGTGAAAATATGAACTCAAAATATTCCTGTTTAAGACACACAGCAAAATTGAAGACGTATTTTCCTCCTTTTGTCATGTGTTACAGGAATGTCTTCTCAGAGATCTGTAGACTTTCATTTATTAGAAAATTGTGCTATTAGAGAAATTATTGGACCAAATTAAGCAATTCTTAGAAGAAAGTACATCCAGGAACGTGGTTTGGCACATACTCAGGGGCACAAGTCCTGTCACTATTTGGATCCCATCCTCCATCACTTTATTTATCCCTGGATCCTTGTTTTCTACCGCTCTCTCAGCCTCTCAGCCTTCCAGTCCCATTGCTATTCCTAGGTGTCAGTATTCAGTATCTGACCACACACCATCAGAGAATCTCTGTCCTCCACTTCCCTTTCCTTTTCTATTACAACTAGAAAAGGACTTTGGTTAGTTTGTGGAATGACAGCTACAATTAGTATGTGGGCTTTAGCATGTTCATTGGGATTTGCTACACTAATCAGACTAACTTATAGCTTGTAGACTATGAAAGGCTTTTCTTGTAGTGATTAGTATCTACATGTTTTCTGTGTGACTTATCAGTACAGAAGACCTGAATCACTGTAATAACTACAAAAGACGTTACAGAGAAGAGAAAAATAACATTTTTACTTTGAAAACTGCCATAGACTATAAAGCTCATTTTTGTATATTTAAATCCTAAGATATGAATACATAAAGCACATACATACATATACAATTAAGAACTTCATCTAGCTCTCTCGCCTCCTGCCAAGATGACCAAGAAAAGAAGGAATAATGGTCGTGCCATAAAGGGCCGCGACCACGTGCAGCCTGTTCGCTGCACCAGCTGTGCCCGATGCGTGCCCAAGGATAAGGCCATTAAGAAGTTCGTCATTCAGAACATCATAGAGGCCGCAGCCGTCAGGGACATTTCTGAAGCGAGTGTTTTCGACGCCTATGTGCTTCCCAATCTGTATGTGAAACTGCATTACTGCATGAGTTGTGCCATTCACAGCCAGGTAGTCAGGAATCGTTCTCGGGAAGCCCGGAAGGACCGAACACCTCCACCCTGATTTAGACCTGCGGGTGCTGCCCCACGACCTCCACCAAAGCCCATGTAAAGAGCTAAGTCCTTAAAGACTAAAGAAATACTGTCCCCTGGAAAGACAATAAAGTGGAAATTATACTTAAAAAAAGAAAAAGAAATTCGTCTATAATATTTCTAATGATTTCATAAAAGTAAAGTAGGGTTATTTTCTTAAATTATGAGTCCTTATGCTTTCCTTCAGTAAGAACTCTACTTGTTTCCCAGAAAGCTTTACATCTCCCTAAAATTCACATGTTGAAGTCTTAACCCCCCAGAACTTCAGAATGTGACCTTATTTGTAACTAGGGTCATTGCAGATGTAAGTGGTTAAGGTGGGGTCATACTGGAATAGGATGGGTCCCTATTCCAATATGACTGGTGTCCTGATTAAAAGGGGAAATCTGGAGACAGACACACACACAGGGAGACCAGCCATATGAAGACAGAGATCAGCCAAGGGACAGTTTGCCAGCAAACCACCAGAAGCTAGGACAGAGGCACGGGACAGATTCTCCCTCCCAGCCCTCTGAAGGAACCAACCTCAGAGTGATATCAACAAGATGGTGGAATAGGAAGTCTCCTGCTTATCTCTCCCCAGCTGAGCAACAATAAATTGGCAACCATCCATAGGCAAAAGTGCCTTTGTGAGAGATTTGGGATCCAAGTAAGAGACTGTGAAACCCTGGTAGAACCCAAGACCAAAGAGGGCTGTTTTGAAAAGGCAGCCCATGCACAGGTGGCAGACTTTCCAATTGTCTCAGCTACAGACTCGAAAGTAGCCCTGTCTCCCCGTGGACTCCTCTACAGCCCCATTTGGCATTGTCCTGCCACAACACCATCTGCCAAAGGACTGCGCAGGAGTCACACCTGCCTATGCCCCAGGTGTCTAGCCAGCCAACCTCAGTCCTGGCTGTGGACCCTGAAGTGGTGTGTGATCCAGCTCCAACCCCTCTCAGGATGCTAGTCCTGACTCTCCAGGCAAACCCCCCTCCACCGCCCGGGGAGACATGTCTATCTGTGCTCTGAGGCAGGACCTCCAACCTAGGTCCAGCTGCAAATCCTGAACTAGCCCTGTAATTTGGCTTTAGCCCCTCTTAGCCATGAACCAGGAATACTCCTGCCCATCCAGGGACCCACCAGGAGACACACCCTTGTAAGCACCTGGAGGTAGGCCTGCTGACCTGGGTCCAACTGCAGATGTTAAAGGGGCCCTGACACCTGCCTCCAGGCCCTCACAGCCATAGTCCAGGAGCAGTCATGTCTGCCCAGGGACCTCTTCCAGCTTCTGGTGGCTCTTCATATTCCTTGGCTTGTGGCAGCATAATTCCACTCTCTACCTTCATCTTCACATAGTCTTCCTCCCTGTGTCTCAAGTCCCCCATCTCCTTTTCTCTTTTAAGGATACAAATCATTGGATTTACGTAGGGCCCATCTTAAATCCTGGATGATCTCATCTCGAGATTCTTAAATAATCACATCTACAAAGATCCTACAAAGGTCACACTCACAGGAGGTGGGGATTAGGACTTTCCATATCTTTTGGGGGGCCATTATTCAACCCCCCAACTACAACATCTTAAAATAGATAACTGGTAATCAATAAACCTTGGGTATTTAGAGAGTGCTGAAAATATGCAGTGTAACTGCTAAACAAGGACTTTTGAAATAGAAGATAATTTTTGTAATACTGCAAGGGAAATTCTAATAATAGTCTATAACTAAAAATACTAGTCTATCTCAGCAAAACTTGGGAGTAGAGGAGAATGGGAAAGTTTAGGGAAATGAAAGTGTTTCAAAACTGCTAACTTGTTGGAGGGAGGATGAAAGCAGTGGGAAAGTAGAACAGCTTGTTGGGGAAATAGTTGAAGGCTTGTTTTCTAATATTAGAGAACTAAGTGCTATATTATGAGATTCAGAAAAGAAAAGGGAATTTTCTGCCTTTTAACAAGGGAGAAGAAGAAATGAGTGACAACTCTATCAACTCCTCCCCACTAAAAAACGAAAGAAGGAAAGCAACATTGCAAACAGGTAATAGCATAATAAAAATGGAAGAAATAAAGTATATTAAGTAAATCATTAAAAAGGCAGTTGTACCAAAATTATTACATAAGTCTAATATAATTACAGTTAGGTTTTCAACAGGGATTTAAAAAACTACTGAGTTTCAATCATCTTAGAGTTCATGTGGAAGAATAAATATCCCAGAAATTCTAGACAAACACAGAAATTGAGGAAGGGAGGGAGGAGGGGAGGCATTCAACTACTCAGCTGAGCTGAGTTGATAGGAAACAGTGAAGACCTTACACTGAAATTAAATAAATGTAAAGCTACTGTTGGAAAAACTGTCAGAGAAGCAATATAGAAAATCCAGATATAAATCCCAGAATATATGAGAAGTTAATACGCATGCAACAAAGTTGGTACTTCAACTTATCTGAGGATGAGTTGAAAAGAATATCTTCATGTATTCTAGTGTATAGGTGGCATAAATGTGAACTGTTACAACATCTATCGGTATCAGTCTAGTACTATTTACTAGATAATTCCACATAGCCATTGCACCCTTGGAAATCTACCCCATTAAATAAAAGCCTTGATGTAAGCTCTATGGACTGGATTACATCCCATCCCAGAATTCATATTTTGAATTCCAAACCCTCAATGTGATGGTATTTGGAGACTGGGCCTTTGGGAGGTAGAGTTAAAAGAGGTCATAAGGTTGGTGCTCTCATGATGGGGCTACTGTCCTTATGAGAAGGGATACTAGAGATATCTATGCACGGCAAAGATCAGATCAGGGTGAAGATTCAAGGTCTATAGATGCTTTGACCCTACCTACCTTTTTATGTTCAGTTCTTTGTTGTTTAATATTTATTGTTGTCTTCTCAACCAGATTATACATTTCATTCATTCATTCCACAAGCCTATCTAGAACATCCACCATGTGCCAAGCACTATACTAGATACTGAATATAAAAGTATATCTTTAAAAAAGTATATCTAAAACATAGTCCTTGACTTTTAGAAAATTTCAGTCTGGAAGAGGGAAAATTCAAATCTGTAATTATTTCAAGGTACAGTACTGTGATGTGTGCTCTCATTTTACCATCAGAGTTCATATATCTTTGACAAAAGTATATCATTCTACACATAACCTGATAGGCACATAGTACTTCTTAATAGATAACTTTGTCTGAATTCATAAATAATTCTTAAATTGTTACTCTATTGAAAGTTTTAATGAAGATATTTATAGATATGTAAAGGTAGCCTATTACCTAAATACAACCACACACTTCACTTGATTTTACATGGTGGCATAAAAGTCACTGAATTGGGGCTTCCCTGGTGGCACAGTGGTTGAGAGTCCGCCTGCCGATGCAGGGGACATGGGTTCGTGCCCCGGTCCGGGAAGATCCCACATGCCGCGGAGCGGGTGGGCCCGTGAGCCATGGCCGCTGAGCCTGCGCGTCCGGAGCCTGTGCTCCGCAACGGGAGAGGCCACAACAGTGAGAGGGCCGCATACTGCAAAAAAAAAAAAAAAAAAAAGTCACTGAATTGAGAAAGCAAGGCAATCTTTTTGTAAAATAATTTTTAATTGAAGGGTAGTTTATTTACAATGTTGTGTTAGTTTCAGATGTACAGCAAAGTGAATAAGTTATACATATATATATACACATATATATATTTTTCAGATTCTTTTCTGTTATACATTACAAGATATTGAATGTAGTTCCCTGTGCTATATAGTAGGTCCTTGCTGTTTATCTATTTTATATATAATTGTGTGTACCTGTTAATCCCAAACTCCTAATTTATCTCTCCTCCCTGCCCCTTTCACCTTTGGTAACCATAAGATTGTTTTTTATGTCTGTGAGTCTGTTTCTGTTTTGTAAATAAGTTCATTTGTATCATTTTTTTAGATTCCACAAATAAGTGATATCATATTATATTTGTCTTTGTCTGGCTTACTTCACTTAGTATAACCATCTCTAGGTCCATCCATGTTGTTGCAAATGGCATTATTTCATTCTTTTTTATGGCTGAGTAATATTCCATTGTATATATACCACATCTTCTTTTCCATTCATCTGTCAATGGACACTTAGGTTGCTTCCATGTTTTGACTATTGTAAGTAGTGCCGCTATGAACATTGGGGTGCATGTATCTTTTCAAATTCGTTTTCATCTTTTCTGGATATATGCTCAAGAGTGGGATTGCTGGATCATATGGTAACTCTATTTTTAGTTTTTTAAGGACCCTCCATACTGTTCTCCATAGAGGTGGCACCAATTTTCATTCCCACCAACAGTGTAGGAGGATTCCCTTTTCTTCACACCCTCTCCAGCATTTATTATTTGTAGACTTTCTGGTGATGGCCATTCTGACCCATGGAAGATGGTACCTCTTTGCCATTTTGCTTTGCATTTCTCTAATAATTAGCGATGTTGAGCATCTTTTCATGTGCCTGTTGGCCATCTGTATGTCTTCTTTGGGGAAATGTCTATTTAGGTCTTCTGCCCAGTTTTTTGATTGGGTTATTTGGTTTTTGTTATTGAGTTTTATGAGCTGTTTGTATATTTTTAAAATGAAGCCCTTGTCAGTCGCATTGTTTGCGAATATTTTCTCCCAGTCCATAGGTTGTCTTTTCATTTTGTTTATGGTTTCTTTTGCTGTGCAAAAGCTTATAAGGTTGACTAGGTCCCATTTGTTTATTTTTGCTTTTATTTCTTTCGCCTTGGGAGAGTGACTTTAGAAAACAGTGGTATGATTTATGTCAGAGAATGTTTTACCTATATTCTCTTCTAGGAGTTTTATGGTGTCATGTTTTATATTTAAGTCTTTAAGCCATTTTGAGTTTATTTTTGTGTATGGTGTGAGGGAGTGTTCTAACTTCATTGATTTACATGTAGGCAAAGGCAATCTTAATGACAGATAGAGTAACAAAAGTTATGTGAGTAGCTTTGAAAAATAGTTTTGAATAAAACTGTTATGGGATTAATAGGTATTGTAAGAAGGTCTTAACTTGCCCTATTGACTAAACTTTCTGTTGAATTATAGCCATTTTAACAATGGAATAATACTAAAAACTAGGTAAATAACCTGTTGAATGTTTTTGCCCACTGTATACATACACAGTGGGTGTAACAATAAATATTTTGGTTAATGATGACAGTGGATTTGGGGCTTACAGATTGCTAGCAGTGATTCAGAACAGATTTGGAATTTGCACAAATATTCTAAGGTAACACCTTTCGATTTTAAGAATGATGTTGGGCCCTTGAGTGATACATACTTTTAAAAATATTTATTGTATTATGAAGATATTTACTATCAGCTCTGTATTGTGGGAGAGGCTGTATTACTCATTTCAGAGCAGCTAAATCATGGATTTAACTTTACTGAAGTCACTGCAAATAATTTGAACATGAAGTGATGTGGACACACCATTCCTTGATTCACATCAGAAATTAGGTCTCATTTCTTCCTTATGTGAAGGTATGTGTGTATACACTCCCCTCTGCTGGAAGCTAGGGATTATAGAGACACAATTCCATCACTGCTTGTGACAAATGCTAGAGAATGGGAAAAATTAGAATAAGTAAACTTCTAACTAACCTGATTTTACTCATTGTAATCTCTAGTTCATGAAAAATGGGCTTCAGATTATAGAAAAAATGGTTGAGAAGCCAGCAAGAGAAGATGTGTTTTGAACTATAAGTTTTGGATCATATCACATAAATATTCTAATATATTATAATAAATATAAATTTAGTAATTAAGTATTCTCATTTATAAATTTTTTTCAAAATGAAATAATTTCCTGGAAACCCACAACTCCTGTATAAATTGAAAAAACTATATTCTTGAACAACAAAGTTAAGGTGTATTAACTTTGGCCATGAAGACCTTCATCATGCCCAGCTAAAGTACTAAGTGATCTCCAACCACTCCTAGAATATCAACCTTTATAACAAGTGAGAAAGGAAGAGAAACATGAAATAATTTCCTTATATGCCTCTATCAAAAACTTCTTTAATGTTTCTTATTATTTTGTTTGTTTTGGAGCTCAGGTGCAGAGAGTTGGAGTAATCATACTCCTTATTCCACAGTGCACTATCATCCTTGGTCCTTGAAGAGTCTTTCAAAACTTCTCTCTCAGTTTAACCACCCACCAGCAGTGCAAGAGTTCCCTTCTACCCGCACCCTCACCATCACTTGGTGTTTTCTGCCTCTCTACATTAGTAAAATGGGAGGAGAGCAATTTTTACCTGAAACTAAGATTATCTGCCTTGACCCTGAACAGATTTTATAACACATGGAATTTGAGAGTGATCAATTAATATGAGGAAGTTTTTTCTCATATAATATTAAAAAGATTTTCATGTAATATTCTCTCATTACCTACAGAGAAGATACATAGAGAACATAGGATTTGAATATTTCCTAGAAAATATGTTCCAACATATCTAAAATGTCCAGGTCTCAACACAAAATTATGAGACATGCAAAAAATGGGAAAATGTGACCTATATATAGTCTATAGAAACTGCCTTTAAAGGAGCCCAGATAGTGGATTTAGCAAACAGTAACTTTAAATCAACTATTCAAATATATTCAAAGAACCAAAAGAAACCATGCTTAAAGAATTGAGGGAAGACTTCAATGTATCATCAAATAGAGAACATCAATAAAGAGATAGGAATTATTTAAAAGAACTAAGTTGAAATTCTGGAGTTGAACAACAACCAAAATGAAAAATTCAGTAAAGGGGCTCAGTAGTAGACTTGAGCTGGCAGAAAAAAGAATCAGTGAACTTAAAGAAGATATATGGAAATTGTGCAATCTAAAGAATAGAGAGAGAGAAGAATGAAGAAAAATAAACAGAACTTCAGAGAAATGGAAGAAAACTTTAAGTGCATAATGGGAGTATCCAGGGAAGAAAAGGACAAATATTTTTTTAAAAAACTGAAAACTTCCCAAATTATATGAAATACATTAATCTATACATTCAAAATGTGGAAAAAACTAAGTATATTAAATGCACAGAGGTCCACATCAAGACCCATCATAGTCGAAATGTTAGAAGACAAAGACAAAGAACAAATCTTGAAAACACACACAAGGGAACCAATAAGATTCATGGCTGACTTTCCATCAGAAACATGAAAGACTGAAAGTAAAATAATTGTCAGCTGAGAACCTTATATTCAGCAAAACTATGTTTTATAAAAGAAGGCAAATAAATCCATTGCCAGATTAAAAAAAAAAACTAAAAGAATTTGTTAATATTAGATCTGTCTTACAATAAATACTTAAAGAATTTCTTCAGACTTAAAGCAAGTGACACCAGGCAATAATTCAAATCCACATTAAAAAAAAACAAGAGTGCCAATAGAAAAGTAAGGAAATGAAAAACATCAGTCCTGGCCTTGAGACATGGTAAGCAGGCTCTAAAAAGATATATATTTTTTGATCCAGAAATTCACAACCAGGAATGTATTTTACAGAAATAATGAAGGCTTCAGAACTTTGGCTACAAGAATGTACATCATCATGTTTAAAACAATGAAAAACTTCCTACCATGAGAAATTGGTTTAATCAAATGTACAACATCTGTACAATGGAGTGCTATGTAGCTATGAAAAAGATGATACAGAACTAGAAACAAACAGAATCTTGATAATATTGCCTTTGAGTTTTATTTTTCCTGGTTGAAAACTGTAGTCTTAGCCTGTCTTTGTTGGAGGAAGCTGTTCCATTCTCATAGTCATTTGTGATCCTCTTCATGGTTCTACTAAATCTGTCTCAATTCTGTGAACAAATTAAATGAGTGAATTTTAACCCTATTAATGGAGACAAGTAAACTACTGGTTCGCTGATCTCGACCACATTTATTAATCTTGATGAAGGATCCACAATCTTTAGAAGACTCAAACAACTTCTAAAGCATAAAGAAAAATCCCCAACATTGACTTACACAAGGGTAAGGAAAGTAACCCAGAACAGATAATGTTATGATTATTGAAATTTCAATCCCGATTTTGTTTCCTTTGTCTCTAAATATGTTAAATTATTTGTTAAACCAGAACCTTAAGATACTTTCTAACATTTTAGAACCTGGAATTAAATGAAATATTTTAATTAATTTTACTTCCATCTTTTAAATGTTTCTGTAAGATACAGGATGACCAATTTTTAAACCAAAACAAAGAGGAGTGGAAAAATACTTTCTTAAAAAAAAGTTCACATTTAAGTAAGACAAATCAATTCAAAAGATTTTACAGAATAGTTAGGTAACAAGATTTAACCTCAAATAAATTTTCCTATGGTTCCTTTTACCCCTCAAAGAAATGACTGGACATCCCATTACCATTAATACCAAAAAAAAAAAAAAAAAGGGTGTTTATGGGGATAAATGACCTAAGCTCTATTTTAGGGAGGTCCTGCTATGATGAGATTGAGTTATGCCAAAAATACTTTTGAAACACAATATATATGACACTAACTTGAAAGATGGAATTGAAGCTTAGAAAATGTTGAGGAAGTTGGATTTTAGTGATTATAACCTGTCTGGTTGATTAAGCCAATAAATCTCTCTTCATAGTTGCTTAGACTGAACCTACTTAAAAGTATTTCTGTGATACTTGGCTCAGCATCAAATTACTCTTATCACAAACCTCACTCTTCCTGTTCCATACTTCTTCAATTAGTGGAGTCCCTGGCTAATTCCAATTCCCTTAATGGAAGAATAGTCCCAGTGACTGGTTTTCCCGGCTCTGAATCTCAGTTGCTCAGTGACTTTGGCACATGTTGTCTGATCTTCTAGACTATCCACTGTTTCCATCTCCACTTACATCCTTTCACTTGCTGGTGGCTCAGCGTTGTCCACATGGGTAAACAGTCTGAATCCTGGACTTAGTTTTGCCCTGTGGATCACTTACATTTTCTTTCATGGATTGTACCTCAGTTTCATTCTTTTTGCTTGTGTCATCACCTGACCCTTATACTTGAATCAAATAAAGCTCTTGTCTTTTGTTCCCATATTTATATTCCAGAGCTATTAACCAAATCTTTAACATCCCCCAGACTGAGTTCCCAGCATAATTCCTTGATTATCAGTTAGAAACAATGTCTTGCCCAGAATTTTTTGTATGCTCCATAATGACACTGCTGTTGATAAAATACCTCATCTCCATATATACTTGAGTTCCCATTAAAAAGTATTGTAAGTATTGTTACACTTATCATCAGAAAAGAATAAAGCATTCAGTTGCATATGGCACTGTTAGATGCTTTAAAAGAGTAAATTTGACAGCACTGGTTCCTATCGCTCAAGAAGTTGTGATTAAAAAGGAGATATAGGCACACATATTTTAAAATAAGATTCTACATTAGCTTGAGGAGAGTAATTTGTTATAATTATAGTCCAAGGGCTTTAGTAGGACCCACCAGAGATGATGGATGATGGTTCAGTATCATCCCATTTCAAGAAGTTTATTAAATGTATCTATCAGTGTTTTTATGAGGACAGTGATCCATGGCACAGTGATGAAATGTAATTTTGCAGTAGATCCCTAAATCTGCCATGCTGCTTATCATTACCCTCACTATGTTTTCTTCCCTCTTTCTCGCATTTCTGGAAAGTTTATTTCTTCAACTGGTGGTCACAGAATTTAAAGTACATGATTAAAACCAGTAGTCTTAATTATATAAATATGGTCCTTGGGTGCAAAAGAAAAGACTCAGCTCATGTCAGAGATGTTAGAGCACTAATATGGCAAATGTTTACCATTCTCTAGGCAATGTCACTGCTTGGCAAAACAGGACTATAGGGAAGAACATTCTTTTTTTCCCCTTAGGCTTACAAGGTAAACTAAAGTGCCTGGCTGGACCAGAAAAGAATCAAATCAGTTATAGAAAGAGTAAGTAATGAGCTCCATTAATCAAGAAGAAATAGATGAGAACTTCTGTTATTGCAAAATAAAGAGGTCTGCCAATCCTCTCCACAAAAAATAAGAATAAAACTGGAAAAAAAACTGACAAAAGTAACCAACGTTCTTGAAATCAACCAAAGGCAGATAAATTGAGATGCACTTATTCCTAAAAAATTTCTAGAGCTACAGGTAAGAATAGTACATGATTTCAAAGCAGCCATTATAAATATCTGCAAAGGATTAAGGGTAATTACATTCAAAAAGTGAAAATATGATACCAATGACTAAATACATAGGGAATTTCAATAAAGAAATTTAAATGTATGAAAGTAAACCAAACTGAAATTTAGATTTTAAAGTATAGTAACTGAAATGAAAGATTCACAAGATGGGCTCAATAGCAGATTTGAGATAAGAGAAGGTAAAAATAGATAACTGTAAAGTAGATCAACAGAAACAATCCAATTTAAAGAACAGTGACAAAGGCTGAAGAAAAATGAACAGAGTCTCATAAACCTATTGAATTCCATGAAGCACATAAAAATATCTGTAAAGGCAGCTTCAGGAGAAGAGGAGAATAAAAGTGGGCAAAATAAATATTTGAAGAAATAATGGCTGAAAACATCCCTAGTTTGATGAAAAGCATTAATTTACACATCCAAGAAGATCATCAAACTTCAATTTAGATAAACACAAAGAGATCCACACCTCATAGTAAAACTACTGAAAGCTAAACACAAAAATAAAAACTTGAAGGCAGCAAGAACAAAATAATTCATCATGTACAAGGGAACAACAATATGATTAACAGCTGACTTCTTATCAGAAACAGTAGAAATCAGAAGGCAGTAAACTGACATAGGCAAAGTGTTCAAAGAAGACAAACCTGTCACCCAAGACTTCTGTAATCAGCTAAACTTTTCTTCAAAAATGAAGGTGAAATATACACATTCACAGATAAAAACTAAAAGAATTTGTTGCCTGCAGACTTGGCCTACAACAAATACTGAAGGAAATTCTTTAGGTTGAAAGGAAATGACTACAGATATGAACTTAAGTCCACAGTAAGGAATAAGAAATGCTAGAAATGGTAAACAGGTAAATATAAAGAATTGTATATGCCTATTTTTCTCTTCTCTCTTTTTTAAAACATAAGATTGTTAAATGCAATAATTATAATACTGTGTTATTGGGATGTGTTTGTGTGTGTGTGACAATTATAGCAAAGAATGGAGGAAGAAATGGCATTATATTGGAGCAAATTTTTTATATCTTACAAATGTTAAGTCAGCATTAAACTCAAGTAGCCTGAGATAAGTTGAAAAAGTATATTGTAATACTAAGAACAAACACAGAAAGATGGATAAGCAGACAGAAAGATTAAAAAAAAACTGTGAAAAAAGGAATTAAAATAGTAAATTAAAACTTTTACACAAAAGAAGAAAGTAAAAGTGGAACAAAGAAACAAAAACATGAGACATAAAAGAATAAATAGCAAGATAGTAGATGGAAATCCAAACGTATTAATAATTGGTTTAAATGTGAACTGACTAAACACTTCAACGGAAAAGCAGAGGCTGTCAGACTGCATAAAAAGCAGTATCCAAAGATATGTTGTCTAGAAGAGGCACACATTATATTCAAAGACACAAATAAGTTAAAAAGATACACCACACAAACAGTAACCATAAGAGTGGAGTTGAAGTGCCTATATTACCATCAGACAAAATTGAATTTAAGAAAATAAATGTTACTAGAGACAAAGAGGAACATTTCTTAAAAGGGTCAATAACATCTGAAAGATATACAAGTTATAAATGTACTTATACTTAACAACAGAGCCCAAAATAGTAAGAAAAAAAAAAAAAGATTTGACAGAACTGAAAGGAGAAACAGAAAATTCAACAATTATAGTTGGATATTTTAATACTCCTCTTTCAGTAATTGATAAAATAACTAAGCAGTAAGTATATAAAAGAACTGAAAAACACTATCACCAAATATAGTCTACATAACTTGTAGAACACTCAAATCATCAGCATTAAAATACACACTCTTTTCCAGTGCACATGGAACACTCTCCAGGGTACGCCATGTGGTAAGCCGTAAAACCACAAATTTACAACAAGTTTTAAATGATTTATAATAAATTTTTAAATGATTGAAATCCTACAAAGTTTGGACTACAGATTTAAATTAGATATCAGTAAGAGAGAGAAATTGGAGAAATTCCCAAATATTTGGAAATTAAACAACATACTTCAAAATAATCCCTTGGTCAAAGAAAAAATCATTAGGGAAATTTAAAAATATGTATCTTAAACTAAATAATAAAAAAGTCCAAAATATTGAAGTGTAATACAAAAAATGATTCTTTTAAAAAAGATCAATAAAATTGATAAACCTTTACTTAGACTGATGAAGAAAACCATGAAGACACAAATTGTCAAAATCAAAAATGAAAGAGGGAACATCATTATAGACCCTACAGAAATTAAGAGGAAATATTAAGGAAATATCACAAACTGCATACCACAAACTGAAAAAATTAGATGAAATGGAAAAAAATCTTAGAAAGGCACAAATCACCAAAAGTTTCTCAAAGGTAAATAGGGGGAGAAAAAGCTGAACAAATGTATGTCAAGTAAAGACCTAGAACTGTAATTTAAAATATTCTGATTAAAGAAAAATAGCTCAGGCCCAAAAGACTTTACTTTTGAAGAAGAACTAATATTAATGCTACAAAGACTCTCAGAAACAGAAGAGGAGGGACCACCTACCATCTCATTTTATACGGACAGTATTACTCTAATACCAAAGACATCACAGAAAGGAAAACTGCAGCTCAACATCCCTCGTGAAAAGATGCTAAAATCCTTTAAAAAATATTAGCAAACTTAATCCAGGAACATAAAAAGTATTATATACCATGATCAACTAGTATTTATCCCAGGAATTCAAGGAGGGTTTAATACCCCAAAGTAAATATAATACACAATATTAATAGAATAAAGGACAAAAAAAACACATGGCCATCCATCATAAAAGATGCAGAAAAAGAATTTGACAAAATCATCAGCCATTAATCATAAAACTCTAAACAACCTAATAATAGAAGGAAACTTCCTTAACTTGACAAAGGACAAGTAATCTTGTAAAAATCACCTGTAAAAATCTGTAAAAAAACCTATAGTTAACATCATACTTTAACTGTGAAAGACTGAATATTTCTCCATAAGATTAGGAATAATACAAGGTTGTGTGCTCTCACCACTCCTAGTCAACGTTGTACATAAGATTCTAATCAATGAAATAAGGCAAGAAAAAAATTCAAACTGTCTTTATTCACAGATAAAAACCCTAAAGAATCTACAAACAAACAAAAATTATTAGAATCAATAAGTGGTTTATTAAGTTCACAGGATACAAGATTAATGTACATAGATTGATGATACATACATACTAATGACAAATAATCCAAAAATAAAATTAAGAAAACACTTCCACTCACAGTAGCATCAAAAGTAATAAAACACTATAAATAAATTTAACAAAAAATAGTAAGACCTCTATATTAAAACTACAAAATATTGTTGAGTGAATTTAAAGAATAACTAAGTAAATGCAGAAATGTACCATATTCATGGATTTCAAGTCTCGATAATGGTAAGATAGCAATTCTTTTCAAAGCGATATGAAGATTCAGTTAAGTCATTATCAAAGTCCCATACAATTTTTTTTGATAAATCAACAAGCTAATATTAAAATTTGTATGGAAATTCAAGGGACTTAAAATAGACAAAAGAATTTTGAAAAAACTTATGCTACCTAATTTCAAAACTTACTATAAAGCATTGTAACGATTCAATGGGAAAAGGATTAGTTTTTCAACAAAAGGTGCTGGAACAATCAGATACCCATTTTGAAAAGTGAATGTAGTACCTTTTCAAGCACCATACAAAAAAAAAGCAGAGTTTGACAGTTACAACCTAGAAATTCCACTCCTAGGTATCTACCCAAGAGCAATGATAACATATGTGTGCACAAAGACTTATGCACAAATGTTCATAACTGCATTATTCATAATAGCCAAAAACCGGGGGAAAAAATCCAAATGTCCATTAACTTGTGAATGAATAACACAGTGCAGTATAACCATTGCAATATAACCATTATACAATGAAATGTTACCAGTGAAAAGAATAAACTGACCATACAACCACAAGAATAGACCTCAAAAAGCATGTTAAGTGAAAGCAGACAAACACAAAAGTCTATGTACTGCATGATTCCATTTACATGAAATTTTTAGAAAAGTCAAAACTAAACTCTATGGAAAACCAATCAGTGTTTCCCTGGGAGTGAGAGATGCAATCAATTGTAAACAAGTACAAAGGGTTTTAAGTGGCCATGGAAATGTTCTAAAAATGGATTGTGGTGATTATTGTACAAGTATATAATCTTACTAAAAGTCATCAAGCTGTACATTAAGTATAGATAAATTGCTTTTTATATAAATACCTCAATAAATCTGTTAAAAGTGGGGGAAAAAAAGAAGAAACATAAAAATAGGTTCAGTTCTTTCTCCAAAATTTCCTAAGGAGCTCTTCTATTCCAAAGAGATTGTGTGAGCAAGTTCCTAAACCAACTTTCCTCAAGTTTTTTCCCCAGCAATAATTCTGTTCCTTCATTTCTCAAAAAGTACATTACCATTCTTAGAATTTCTTTAACATTTTTCACTTCATATAATTTGGCTTTTTCTCCTCTCTATTGTCACTTTTCTAGCTTTTCTCTTCTATTAATCACTCCTTTCTTTGAAAGGAAAATTATCATATGATCAGGTGTTAAAGATCATATTCGGAGAATTACCCCCATCCACTACTTCATCAAATAAATCTCTTCTACCTAGATTCCAAATTGAACTATTTAATCCATTCATTTTTTATTGTCCATAAAATAAATAATCATGATCGTCACATCTGAATCAGCTGTGTGGTGAGTCACATCAATTTTTAAATAATCTGAAGTGAACGAATTAGCTAAAATGAAGTTGATGTACTTCAGCAAACATCAACAGTGCCAAAATTAAGTACCACCATGCAACTTCTTAAAAAATGATGGCTGTCCAGTCTAGCAAGTAATATCTGTGGGGATGCTACACGTTCAGTCTTTTTCATTCAACATTAGTCAATGTGCTCCAACCTGCTGCCAAGTAGTGCACAATGTTCAGGAGATGCCAAATCAGAAGAGAAAGTCCCCAAACTTGGAGAAACTCCCATTCAACTAGAAGCAGACATGATAAGACATAATTTGCTCTACACTATTACTTAGAACTATAATATGATATAAACAAAATGTTGGAATAGTTCAGAAATAATGGAATACTTTCTCAGTTCTTCTACTGCTCATCCTCAGTGCTACAAACTTCAGCCAAATTTTTTTCCTGATTCCTTAGAAACTGAAGAGAAGGCAAGGAAAGGATTATCACAAATGTACCCCAGCAGAATGCTACTTATGGCAGTAGCAGCTACATATCCTTATTTAGATAGATCGTTTTTTATGATAGCTTAAATAAGATCAATATTTATTTATGTTATTTATGTTCACATAACAGTAGATATATAGATAGCTCAGTACACAGTATATATATATATATATATATATAGTACATAGTACATATATATCCTTAGGTTCTATAATCTGAAGATATTATCCTTATATACATATCTTCAGATTCTATAATGTGAAAATATCGGAAAGAGAATGGCTGGCCCAAACCACTCAGATTAGTGTCAGTTCTTTCATTAAGAGAAATTATTCAGAGACTATTGGATAAAAAAATGATTGAATACAAGCACCTACTTTTATTTCTTTTCCAGTCTTATTAAAACAATAATAAAGAGACCTTAAAAGGTATACACTCACAAGGATGTGAAAAACAGGAGAAAAGAGAACAGCAACAAAATTTTGGAAGACCTAAAGAAGAGAAGAAGATTTAGCTGCCCCCCCTCCAAAATGAATTTTAAACTGGCTATAGAGGGAGCCAAGAGCAATCTTTAAATCCTTTAAAGTTTTAGGAATTGGTGACACCACCCTCTGAAAGTGGAAAATGGTTGAAAGTCAATTTGAGTAACAGATAGTTCTCCACATCCATTATCTCTGGCAAAATAAATAAAAAAGCAAATAAATAATTGAATTTTATCCTCAAATATAGGCTCTTTAGACTGCCAAACATGAGAAAGAATAATAGCTACACTTGTAAAGCACTTACTGTGAGCCTGTTATTTTTGAAGCGCTTTATTTATTGTAAATTTATTTACTCATTTCATCCTTACCTTAGTCCTATGAGATGGACATCTAATTATCCTCAAATTACTAATTCATACAGCACCAAAAAAAGGAGAAACAAGTAACGTACTGGATGCTGAGACATCTGCATCCTCCCCACCCAACCGCCTTTCTTCTCTAAGACTCCATACTACTGCAGCCAAGACTCCACCCTCTAGGAAGGAGATGGAAAGACTCTACTATAGGATCCTGATAGACTCATTAGTAAAGACTTAGAGTTACTGACATCAATGTTTCCCAACTACATGGCCCAGCCAATCACCTGCTGTAAAACCCACAATCTGCCAACATGAGCTCAGAGTCTCCAGTCAACTCCTTAGTTCCCCACTGATAAATATAAACAAACATGAGAAGTACCAGGCATCTGAGGAAAACAGCTAAAATAAAAGTTTGAGAACAAAACAAACAAAAATTTAAAAAACAACTTAAAAAAATCATTTAGGAGAAAATAAAGATCTTGCAGATATAAGAAGACAAAATAATTCCTGCCACCCATCTATTACCTATCCATCAATAGGTAACAGAAGATATTTTGATCATGAAACAATAATGCTATTTTTAAAAGTAATTCTCAGATAAATAAATAGGCATTTAAATGTATATTTTCAGTAACTAAAAACTCAATAGATATGTTGGGATATACAAATTTAGAAAATTTTCTAGAAAATAATGCTAAAAAACAGAAATAGGAAATGCAAGAGAAGAGATAAGAATATCTGAGGGCCAGTTCAGAAAGTCAAACATCCATATAATAGGAGGACCCAAAAGAGAGAACAAGATTGAAAAGAAATAATTATCAATAAAATAATTCAAAAGAATTTCTAGAAATGCTGGGTGTGTAACTTTCCAAACTGTTGGAGCCCACTGGTAGAGCTATAATAGCTAAAAACAGACCCACACCAAGGCACATAATTTGGAAATTTCAGAGAACTTCAAAGAGAAGAGCTAAGCTTCTGAAGAGGAAAATAATTACGTTTAAAGGACTGGGAATCAGAATATCATTAAACTTCCCAGCATCAACATCAGAAGCTAGAAAGGCACCAAAGCATGGCCCTCTTTCAGTCAAGTGTGAAGGTAGAATAAAGATGTTTTCAGGAAAGCAATTTTCAGAAAATTTACTTCCTGTGCATTCTTTCTCAGGAAGCTACTGAAAGATACAGTCCCCTAAAATGAGAGAGTAAATGGATACAGAGGAAGGAATGCAATGCAGAAAACAAGAGAGCCAACCAAGAGAGGTGGAAGGGGTCCAGGATTAGAAATGTGCATGGAACACAGGGGCAACCAGTCTTGTTTGGAGGAGCGTGTTAGAAGATGCCTCACGTGATTTCTTCAGGAAGATAAAATCGACTGAGTACTTGATACACGTAGAGCAGAGTAGACACTTGCCAATGAGATTGGGGTGGAATTAGTGAGAAGTACATTAAAAAACAAGCCAAAAAATAGCAGCTTCAAAAAACAGCAACAAAACAATAAATATCAAGAAATAAAAGTTGTGTAAGAAAGAAAAAATAGCATAATTTACTACATTGTTTTATCATAAATTGTATTAGCGTACTTATGCTAATATAAACACAGAATATTTATCTATTCAAAATTAAAATGAAATTATATTGAGGAATAGGAGTAAAAAGGGTACTATTAGGAGATTAGGGTAAAGAAAGCAAAGAGAGTTAAAACCTTTTTTTTTCTTCCCAAGACAGAAGTCAATAAGTGCAGCCTAAAACTGAAACACCATGAAATGACAAATCAAGTATGTTATTTAGAGATATGGAGATAAATACCAAAATAATTACTAAATTTGGTGAAAGGGAGACATCTATGTGTTTGGGGTGGGGGATTCGTTTTTTTTTTTTTTTTACTTGTGAAATTTGTAAGTTATTTGACCCTTAAGCTATATGTATGTATAATTGTGACAAAAATCATAATTTAACAAAGAACAGAAAAGAAGCTCTGCAATATCCATGCTGCTCATTTGCTTGATTCTTGACATAACCTGTTCTTTCTTGTAAGAGAAAACTGTTAATTTTCCTTCCTTATTCTTAACTACTTCAAAGGAGTGATTGAATTTTAAGAACATAAAGCATGATGCTCTCTATAGCAGGGATTTAAAATTCATTTCTAAATAGTTTTATATATTTTTTTTCCCGTAAGCATATATATATATATATATATATGTTTATGAGAAAATTTCAGGTGACAGATGTTAATAATCCAACAAGCTACAGGAGAAAAGAGTACCAAGGCTTTGATGCCCTAAGAGTTGCTGAAGGTCACAAACCAACTATGTAAATATCTAGTGGTAATAATACTTTAATAACAGAACTTCACTTTTTTAATCTTTTATTCTCGGAGTTGGGGGAGGAGGGAAGCATATGATAGGAGAAGATAATGAGAGAAGGAATAAGAGTGCCAACTTAAAAATCCACTAGGAACCCAAAGAAGACCCATAATAACTTCACTATTTATCATCACTGATTATTTCTTATGAAACGTGTGCTACAAATAAAAGGTTTTCTTTGAATTCAGAATCATTTGTTTAGCCTGAAATCAATCAAGCTGCAAAAATTCCTCATCTATGGCAGCCAGAAGTATATGTCACAAAACAGTCACTTTATGCCAAGGGATGGTAATAAGTTTAGACAAAAGAAAGTCAAAGGTGACTTCCAGAATTTTTACAGCAAATTCACTGAGTGCTGTGGTCTAAGTGTTTGTTTTCCTTCCCTCCACAAATTCACATGTTGAAATCCTAACATCCAAAATAATGGTGTTAGGAGGTGGGGCCTTTGGGAGGTGATTAGATCATGGGGTGGAGCCCTCGTGAATGGGATTAGTGCCCTTACAGAAGAGATACCACAGAGCCCCTAGCCCCTTCCACCATGTGAGGGTACAATAAGAAGGTGGCTACCTAAAAGAGGGTCTTCACCCGACCATGCTGGCACCTTGATCTTGGATTTCCAGCCTCTAGAACTGTGAGAAATAAATTTCTGTTGTTTATAAGCCATCTAGTCCATGATATTTTGTTATAGCAACCTGAACAGACTAAGTCACTGGGATTCTGTGTCAGTGGGGATCTTGTTTAGTGCACTGAAAAATAGTTAAGGGCAGGTGGGACTCTGGCCTTATATAAAAAGTCAGTATGGGTATCAAGAATATTAAGAACTTGATCACAACACATTGATATATGTACTAAAAAAGAAAAGGTTACTGTTCTCTCTCATTTATGATCTGAAACACAGATACATGAGTGAGAGAGTAAACACTGAATGACACATTATTGATAGTGTCATATTTATCTGACACTATTGTATGTGATCAGAATATGACATTTTAGGGGATAAAAAAAGTGCTGAAAACATTGCTATACGTATCTTTTGACCCAACAAATTCACTACTAGGAATCTTGCTCTCAAAATTCCACATATGTACAAAAATATATGCATAAGAATGTACCTGCAGAATTATATATAAGAGAAAAAAGAAAACATCTAAAATGTTCATTAATTTTAGAATTTCTGAGTGATACATCTGAATTATAGAATATTAAAAATCCATTTGACTGTATATATACACTCATACACAGCCTTGAACATATATATGGTAATATATCCTAGATAGTTTTAGATCAAAAAAATTTTTTAATATTTTACTGTGATCTCATTTATATTTTTAAAATATCTGCATGTATGTACAATATGAATTTCAATGCCTAGAATAGGCCCTAGAAGAATACACACTGCTTGTTGGTAGTGATTACCTGATTACCTCTGGGAAGGTTATATGGAAAGGATGAGGGTTTAGAGAAGCCATATGTAGTAGTGGGATTAAGGGTATGGATTTTGGTGCCAGACCTATTAAAGTCTGAATCCTGGCCACTTACTGTATGTCTTCTCTAGATCCTTCAGTTTCCTCCTTTTTAAAGTGTATGAGTGCATGTGAGTATTGCTTAGAACAGACGTGGCACGTGATCAATTAGCAAGCATGAAGCAAACTTTCATTGGTATTATTAAGGGAGAATTTTAGTTTTCATTGTGTAACTGCTGTTTTATTTAACTCTTGTACAATAGATCAATGTACTATTTTATAATCTAAAATAAAGAGCAGATCGAGAAATTTTGGTGTAATTGTTCTAATAATGATGAAATTGTACAAAAATATCTGGGCATTGAGTTCCAAGACCTTCTGCCCATTCACTGCTAAATGAACTAAAGTACTCAAAGTAAATAATTACCCCTCTACTATCTCAAGGGCAGGAAATTATTGCTCTTCCCGCTTAATGAGTCCTACAGTGCTGTGTACACAGTGGGTGTGCACTAAATATTTCCTGATAATGATAATGGTGAGGATGATGACAGCTGTTACATACTATAAAGCTTAATTTAAAAGCCATCAAGAAAATGTAACACAGAATACGGCCCTTCTGAATTTTGTCTGCATGGGAAACAAATTCTGTTAGATTACTAATAAAGTAATTCAGGGAACATTGTACTATTGATTGCTTTGGTACCATCTGAGTTTTTGCTCATTAGTATGATCTAATTATTATTTCAGATGATTCAGAGGGCATGACAAGGTCCATTTCTATTATTTCAGTATTAAAAGTTGGTCTCCTGTAAGCATTTTCTAAATTAAATGCACAAAAGATGTTATCAACTAAATTATATTTAATCCCTGAAGCAAGACTTTGCAGCAGTGTGACTATTTTCTATTTCCTTAAATTGTAATGCTACTCTGTTTCTGCAGTGACATACTCTTTTTCTGTGTGTTTAAGCAGTCCATGCATGGAGAGAATGACTTTATTGGAAACATGATGATGCCTCTCTATTCTAGCTCCATCTAAGTTTGGGGGGATGGGCCTCCAACTGTTTATTTATAGGTTACACTGCCTCTCTTCTGCAATCACTGAAGCATCAGCCAGGTAGTATATCAATGACAATTATCCCTCCTATCAGCAAAATCTGAAATTAATCTTTAATGATGAATGTCTATCTCCTTGATGCCGGTGTGGTGGTGACTGCAGTGCTGGGAAGAGACACCACAATAAATTTATAATACAGAGAAGATACACTGCAGGGAACAAGAGCCAGGACTATGGAGTGTTGGTGGCCTTTGTCAGTGGGAGAGTCTCCCTCCATAACTATATCCATCGGCATCTAGTCAGGGGAGAAAAACTACACTAATTATCTGAACAGGGAAATTTTAACATAAAGAATTGTGAACTATTAACAGGATATGAACTACTTAGAGGGGCAGGGAAAACTCTAAAGATTACGTGAATAGCAGACCTAAGGAGTAGCTGCCACTCTAAGGTAGAGACAGAACAGCCAGGAAGGAACAAGCTGAGAAGGGGATTCTGCCCGTGGCTGAGACTGAGACCTCATTGGAGAGGGTGTACCTGTGGCTCGCTAGATGGTGGGAGAGTCTCCTGGGGTGTCCAGGTTGGGCCTGGCTGCTGCTGAGACACACTAATAAGCTGCTGCTGGAGCATCAATAAGACTCACTGGAAAGTCACCTTAGGTGCAGCAGACTGCAAACTTGCTGGGATGATGGTGGAATTTGCAAAGAAGTCTACTCTCTGGGGTGCCCATGAAGATTTCCAATGGGAAAGCCAAGCACTGGGGTGCCTTCCCGACTCACCAGACAGCCACTGGCCCAAGTGGTGATAAGATTCATTGAGAGATGAGTGCCACTTGCAGTTGTACGCTGAATGATGCAGAAGGATGAATCACACCATATCTGGGACAAGAAGCTCCCTTCCTCCTACTGTATCCCTCCAGTGCTCTCTATTTGCAGTACTAATAGTGTGCTGGCCGGCAGAGAAATATTTGCAAGGCTGAGCTTCTTTATCACAAAGCAGGGCAAAGAAGAGTGGATCTGGAACTCAGAGGCAAAAAATTGCTAACTGGTACAATAGCCAAGCCTGAGATATTGGAATTATATTTTATTAAAGGACCTCCTAGAAGTGACTCTCCTAATTTCTTGACCATTTATTCATTCATTTATTAACCCAATCAAGAAATTTATTGATTACATACCATATAACAGGTACTATACTATGGACCAAGATTAGAGTCACAAATGAAAAATATAATTCCTGGACTTGATCTCTGATGGCTGGTCTTCTCCCTGGGGTTCTTAATTCCACCCCCAGTTTGCTCAATATTCTGTTACTCTCTTGATCAGTCCCCTCCCCCTGGCTTTCGCCTCCTTTGTTCCCAGCATGCTCCTCAGCCCTAGATGGCTACACTCAAATAAAACAAATAACACAGTGTTTAGTCAAATATGTTTACATAAAAATCTAGAAAGATGGTGACATCCTAAATTAAAACATTGGCAGTTGGAGAGTAGGAATCAAGCAAAGTAGGGAAGACGCTTAGGAGGTAGAATAGACAATTCCCGGTGAGCACTTCGATGGAGAGCAGAAAGAATGACAATCAGGTTTTTTTATGTTGTTAGAAAACTTTCACCAAGAACGGGTCTACAGGAAGGAGAGGTGGCTCGGGGTGGGGACTGAGTAGGAAATAATTAGGTCAATTTACACATCTGGAGTCTCGGGTGCATAAGGGGAGAGATCCAGCAGGAAGGTGATGTTTGCCTAGAGCAGAAGAGCAAGTCCAGGAGTCATGATCATAGAGGAGTTTTCCCAGTTCTTGAATGAATGACTGAATGAGGAAAGTAGCACAGAGTAAATATGATGAGATCTGGGGCAGAGGGAAAGCAAAGTTTCCATACATAATCCATACACATTCTCCACTGTGGGTCTACTCTTGACCTTCATTCTAGGCTAATGAAGAAGATGAAGTTATCTTCACATCATTTCCTTAGCCTATAACAAGAAAAGGTGAGAAAATGTGACTTCACTTCTCAGACAAATTCTCCTTTGGAAGCAAGATGGCTGCCACAGTTCCAAGTATCATGTACAGATATAACCACATCCAGTGTGTGTGCAAGACTCTCCTCCAAGAGGTGAATGCCGTAAACCAGCCTAACGCACCTGCTGCATTGGAGAGAATAAAGAACACTACAAACACTGGACAGAATAAAGAACACTACAAACAATCCAAAAGGAAAGTAATGATCTAAGTGAGACCTAGAGAGGGAGATCCCAGGACAAGCCTTCCAGGCAAGTGCAAGGACTACTGGGCGCTTAGTTTCTTTGCCACTGAAAACTCCACCCCCAACATTCTGCCCTGAGGTTTGTCCCTGATTTCCATTTTACAGCTTGAGAGATACAGGAGTCCTTTTTTTCTCCTTGCAAGGGATCAGTTGTCAGAATGGCAAAGGAAGGAAAAAGAAAGAAAAACAGAGGGGGATGGAAAGAGGAAGATAGACAGCCTACTCTTCCCCAGGCCAGAGCTTCGAGACTCAGAAATCTCATTAAAAATACATATTCGGAGGACTGACCCCCACAATTTTTCATGCTGCTGCAAATGGCTCAAGGACCATCAACTAGAAAACTGTGCCCCTAGTGGTTACAGTGTGCTGCTGATTCTTGTATTATAGATGTGCAGTTAAGAGTTTAGGACGGGGGCTTCCCTGGTGGCGCAGTGGTTGAGAATCTGTCTGCTAATACAGGGGACACGGGTTTGAGCCCTGGTCTGGGAGGATCCCACATGCTGCGGAGCGGCTGGGCCCATGAGCCACAACTACTGAGCCTGCGCATCTGGAGCCTGTGCTCCACAACAGGAGAGGCCGTGACAGTGAGAGGCCCGCGCGCCGCGATGAAGAGTGGCCCCCGCTTGCTGCAACTAGAGAAAGCCCTCGCACAGAAACGAAGACCCACCACAGCAAAAATAAATAAATAAACTCCTACCCCAAACATCTACTTAAAAAAAAAAAAAAAAAAGTTTAGGATGGTGTGAACTAGGATGATTTGGGTTGAAGAAAGAAGCAGAACTTGAGCTTGGATTTAAAGAGTGGGAGAGAGCAAGGCAGACTCTTCCTATTTATATAGGAATGGTCATGAAGTGCCTGTGCAACAGGACATTTCACCTGTGGGACCCTACTCCTAGCCCCACAGCCTCTCAGAGCAGAATAAGATGGTGGGAACAGGAATTAACGTGGATGCAGTCGGCTTGAAAAGAATGGGGTAATTCAAAGATATACATTTAAAGTAGCAATTTAAGATCTTACTGAGAAATCACATTGATGGCAGGAGGAGAGAGAAGAACCAAACAAGAGCATAGGAAAATGATGCTATTACTGACCAAAAAAAAGAAGGGGGAATAGGTAGATTAAGTCAGAGACATGAGGCAAGAGAAGTAGGCAGGAACCTGGTCCTATAGAACCTACAGGTTATCTTAACAATTTTAGACTTCAATTTAAGAGTAAAGGTAAACCCTGAAGAGTCTGAAACAAGACAGTGATGTGTACAGATTTGTGTTACAGGTAACACATCTTGCTCCACAAAGCATGAATTAGAGACCAACAGACTGAGTGCAGGGAGAATTTTGAGGAGGTTTTTCTAGTAATCCATCCAAAAGACTGTGGTCCTCTGAATATTGACAGTGGAAGTGGGGCTGGATCTATGTGAACAGATTTAAGAAATAGTTAGGGGCTTCCCTGGTGGTGCAGTGGTTGAGAGTACGCCTGCCGATGCAGGGAACACGGGTTCGTGCCCCGGTCCGGGAAGATCCCACATGCCGCGGAGCGGCTGGGCCCGTGAGCCATGGCCGCTGAGCCTGCGCATCCGGAGCCTGTGCTCCGCAATGGGAGAGGCCACAACAGTGAGAGGCCCGCGTACCACAAAAAAAAAAAAAAAAAAAAAAGAATTAGTTAGGAAGTAAATTTAAATAAGATTTGGTGATAGGACAGAGTAAGAGAAGAGGAAGTGTAAAGGGTCAAGGATCATGACCAGACTTTCAGCTTGGCCTTTTGTGAAGTATAGAACTTGAGAGAAAGAGAGATTACATGAATAGGGGTAGTGGTGAAGGATAAGTTCATTCTTGGCTGTGTTACATTTGAGGTGACACTGAAGCATCATCCAACTGGGGAAGGATGGATGTGTCTGAAATTCAGCCTGAGGTGGAAGCTCTAGACCCTAGAATTTAAGGAAAGCCAGGCCTGTTGGAGGTCTGATGGGATGACCCCATAGGGATACCTGAGACTTTCTGGACAGTAAGCCTTAGGTAAAAAGATTTACACAATTTGGTTTGAGAACTGATCCAAAAAAGAGAGATGAATTTTGAATGCATGGTTTATAAATCAAATTATCCTCTGGTTCATCCCTTCAGGAACCCACACTGCATTCTTGGGTTAGAGACCTTAAAAAACCAGAAGGAGTAAAATCTAAATCTGCTTCTTCTCCATAACCTCAGTGGACACTGAAAGTAGAAGGCTTTAGTAGCAGTAGGTCTCCAGGGGCAGGAGTGACATTCTTTGTGATGAAAGTGCATCAGGCACAATGATGGTACCTTCAGGATTCTCTGCACTAGTGCCCTGAAGAGAAGTTACCAGGGAAATTGGTGGGGTCTTTCATGGGCATTGGTGGATAGTGGCCGTGGTGATGATTACCACACAAAGGAGCTTAGAAATACATCCCTCAAGTGCCAATTTTTGTAAATTCAAGAGGATCTTACTGGAAGGAAACTTACAAACAGCCAACTATCAGAACGCACGTGGACCCCGCAGCCATCAATGTCCCATATAGAGCTGTGCTTAGGCCAGGAATAATTGGATGAATACCATGAAAAAGCCTCCTTGAGGGGCCCACCCCAGTAATGCACTATCTATTTATGGGAGCAGGACATATCTAGACCAGTATGTTACAACAGAAGCTTTCCGGCTCAAGAAAAGAGTTTGTTAGAAAAAGAAAGTCTCCAGAATTCACTGCTAGTTGGTATCAGCCTGTTTATCAGTTGAGCTAACTCATACCTGCTGAGCCAGTTTTCTTCTATACTTTTAGAAAAGGGGAGAAAATGAGCCTCCAGGGCCTTCCAGATTCATCTCTCTTTAATGATAAAAGATGCACTTGCAAAAATACAAAGATACTTTAGCTTAAAGGAAAGAAAATAATTGATGTCATATTCAACCTAGTTGTAAGAGGACAGTGGCAATCCCTTAGGAGAAGGCACACTTCAAAAATTTCCATTTAAGAAGGGCTTAGATGTATTGTCAATGCTTCAGAAACTCCTAGAAATATCTGGAAAAAATATGGGGTATTTTTTTGGTGATCAAATAAAAGAGCATGTGGGAGAGGAGCCAGAGAAATATTATTTCAGGTCTCAGAAACATGTAGTCTGGGACAAGTGGATTATCCACTTGTTCCAACAAAATGGATTACAGACAGATACACACATATATGGAGGAAAGAATTAATTATCATATAGTCCCTCTACCAACATGCCAGTAAATTGAAATCTGACACCATTTTGCTTAAAGTAGGCAATAGATACCTTGACCATCAAAAGGGCTCCGTATTTTAGTTTTATTTTAAGAGAGAAAATTCAGATACCATGGAAACATTTTTACTGACCTAGTTTTGTTTCTGCATTGAGCTGGAGATGAGGAGTAAATGTGGAAAACAGAAATCAAGAAGAAGAAACATTTCTGTTTCTTTCCATTTATTTTTTTTATTACTCCACCTCAAGCTCCATATCAACACATTCCCTACTTTCCTTAAAGTGCTAAATTATCTCCAAGGATTAGCCACATACATCCTTTTCCTTACCATCGGTAGAAACAAGCCCCCATTTGTTTTTGTGTATGTGTGTGTGCAGTGCACGTGTATGTACTCTTAAATCCTCAATTCTTTACTGATATTGTAACAGACACCATCAACTGGAGCCCCCATTTCATTCTTTCCTCTTTCTTTTATTAATATATCACACACACCCTTATTCAGGTTTGAGCAGGCACCCAGCTAGACTGCATTTCCCTGGCCTCACTTGCATTTAGCAGTAGCATTGTTACCAAATTCCCACCAAGGGAATGAGAGCAGCAGCAGGAATCCATGTAGTTCCCTGGTACTTCCAGGAACCCCCTTCCTCTTTTCTCCTTCTCCTACTTACTGGCATGTAGGGGCAACTGGATCAGCCACTTTCTAGAGATGGAAGCCACATGTGGAGGAGGACAAAGACGAACATCTCATCTGTGGCTTGGGGAACCTCATGGAACAGAGATGTTACATTAAACAGAATCAAACATTTACTTTATTTAAGCTCCTTCATTTTTAGGCCTTAGCTATAGCAACTTAACTTGTACCTTGATTACAAATATCAAACTACAGAGAATTGCCAACCTATTTTATAGCACTGTATTAGGAGAGGTACACATTGTTGAAGACTTTGGCATGTATGTTTCATCTAATTCAGTCTTACTCCTACATCTATTTATGTCCACTCTACTGTGCAAAATTTCAGCTGTTTCTCAGATATCTAGTTTTTTGTTAACACTTAAATCTGGCTGATATTTATTTTTAGCTCACCAGGTGTTAATATTTTATCTGATATTTTTCAAGTCACTTCAATTATAGAAATGAGTTCTGAAGGCACCAAATATTACTCATTGCATTCAAGAGGCCAGAATGATGGCATTAAGTTAAATCTCTGTCTTTCTAGCTGATAGCCAATGATTCCCATTATGACAAAGCTGTGTTGACTATCATCAAAAGAAATGTCACAGTACACAGACTTCTGGTTTTATTGGCTAGTTTGGTGGAAATAAAACTAATGTGGTTTTTGCAATGAAACTAAGACTCTAAGGAATGTTCTATAAAATCTTCCCTCTGCAAAAGCATGATTAATCAGTGTGCTCTATTTAACCATCTCCCTTTTTATTTTATTTTACTAAGGGTGTTTTTCCTCCCCTGGCATATGGTTAGAAAAGTATTATATTTCATGCAGATTTGGACAGTATTTGCCATCTTTAAATTTTGAAGAGTTACAGCTCATACTCCTTTGCATTGGAAAGCCCCACTACCTGCTTATCTAGTGAGATTTAAGGGCACCAAAACTCTCACTGCCTTAAGGTATCTCCTTCTTGTTGTAATAAGCCAACTTTCATTATGAAAGTCTCACATTTTTGTTATAGAGTATTACCTTTGGAAATCCCTGTTCAAAATGTGATTGTACCATTTTAAATGGATAGTATATAACATGTTCATGTGTTAACAAAGTTGGAATTTTTAGATTATCTAATGTCATATAGCCAGATGGCATGAGGTTTTGGATCATAAGAGAGATACATTTTTATATTAGGGAGAAATAACAACATGGCTAAAAGAGCCTATAAAGAATGCTCTAGTGAGCATTGAGTCATTCGGGAAGAACTGAGACACATTGGATTGTGAGGACATCTTATTGCCTGAATTTGAATGGGGTCTAGGGAATATAGTAGTAATTTATTTCTGCATACAAATGTTTCATTTATTTTGATGGCTGTATAACATATATATAGGAGAATAAAGGAATAGATACTAAGCTATTAAGGGATGGTAGGGCATCAGGTGCCAACTCAAATGGGTCAGGAGAAAAAATAAAAGCTCTCTGCAAATGGCATTATTTTGTTCTTTTTTATGGCTGAGTAATATTCCATTGTATATATGTACCACATCTTTTTTATCCATTCTTCTGTTGATGGACATTTAGTTGCTTCCATGGATGGACCTAGAGATTTGCATACTGAGTGAAGTAAGTCAGACACAGAAAAACAAATATCATATGATATTGCTTATATGTGGAATCTAAAAAAAGGGTACAAATGAACTTACTTACAAAAGAGAGGTAGGGCTTCCCTGGTGGTGCAGTGGTTGAGAGTCCGCCTGCTGATGCAGGGGACACGGGTTCGTGCCCCGGTCCAGGAAGATCCCACATGCTGTGGAGCGGCTAGGCCCGTGAGCCATGGCCGCTGAGCTTGCGCGTATGGAGCCTGTGCTTCGCAACGGGAGAGGCCACAGCAGTGAGAGGCCCGCGTACCGCAAAAAAAAAAAGAAAGAAAAAAGAAAAAGAGAGAGGTAGAGTCACGGAGGTAGAAAACATACTTATGGTTACCAGGGGATAAGGGCAGGGAGGGATAAATTAGGAGATTGGGACTGACATATACACACTACTATATATAAAATAGATAACAAATAAGAACCTGCTGTATAGCAAAGGGAACTTTATTCAGTACTGTGTAATGGCCTATATGGGAAAGAATCTAAAAAGAAAAAAAAGAGTGAACATATGTATATGTATAATTGATTCACTTTGCTATACACCTGAAACACAGCATTGTAAATCAACTATACTCCCGTAAGAATTAAAAAAAAAAAGGAAGAAATGCAAAGAAAAAAAAGCTCTCTGTACTAGACTTGCAACTATTCTGTACATTTGTGATTGGTTCAAAGTAAGTTTTCATTTTTAAATATTCAAAAATCAACATTGAAAGAAAATATGTTAAAGAAATGCTCAATCTCATCAGTGTTATTTCAACTCACTTGTACTTCTCAAATAATAACTTACTACTTTCTTTATGTGATTCAATCTGTGTGTGTTCAACTCTGAGTAATACAACAGAGATCAAGAGCACAGAATCTACAACTAGATTATTTGAGTTTGCATTCAGTTCTGTCATTTACTATCTGTGAGATATAGGCAAATTACCTCACCTCTCTGTTCTTCAGTGTCCTTATTTATAAAAAGTAAGGATAAATTGAGTTAACATATATAAAGCTAATAATATATTGATACATATTTATGGATAAATAAATGTTATAGAGTCAACTTTGTTATATAAAGGATTTTGAGTTGTTCTAAGTATACTCACAATATACTAATAATACAGCAATAATAATGACAATAATACTAATAATATATTCTAAATCCATGACTAATGATATATTTTTCACAGTAAGTCACAATTTTCATTTTACCTATATTAAATATTTAGCTATTTCTCATAAGACTGGTAACTCTGTTTTCTCTTTCAGGGCTTTCAAGGTGATATACGAGGGGTATAGAAATAGCAACGTTTTTAGGGAAGATTTTGAAAACTGCTTGAAAATGGGAGTTAAGGGCTGTGCGCTTTAGATAATAACACACTTGGGACAGTACTTCATAAGGTTATATGAGCCAGCTCAGGCTATAAAAGCAATACCAGCAGTGGCCTGGCATCACGCTATGTTCTGGGAAAGCTGTGTTAATGAAATACAGTCTCAGTTTCTTGGGCTGGTGATCTTTGGTTCATTATCAAAGAAATATAGACGGTTTCCTGCCCAAACCCTTATGCCAAGAATTCGATGACCTCCACAAAACAAGCTCAGCAAATTCCCATGATGTCAATCCACTGGGCAGTTTTCCGAGAGCAGTTCATGGCTGGGCCTTCTTAGAAATATTTCCACAAAGTGGGGAAAAGGTGGGCAGTGGGGAGCAACTCTGCCCCCTCTGTTCACAAAATAAGTAAATAAATCACACTGAGTCTGTCTAGCACTGCCATAGACTTTTCTCTCATTAAAGAATCCCGAGATAATATTTTTTTCAGTAGAAATAGATCTAACACTGCCATAGACTTTTCTGTCATTAAAGAATCCCTAGATAATATTTTTTTTCAGTAGAAATAGATTTCTGTTTTCTTTCTAGATCAGGCTGTTCTGACTCGGTTATTCAGATCCCAAAGCAGGAGTTTAGTGAGTCAGGTGAGGAGTCCAGAGTATCATCTCCTGTGAAGGCATGCCTTGTTAGACTGTGGATTAAGCTCAGAAAGAAGTGGTAGGTTCATTTGTTTTGTTTCTTAGATTCCACATATAAGTGAAAACATACCATATTTGTCTTTCTCTGTCTGACTTACTTCACTTAGCATAATACCCTCTAGGTCAAACCATGTTGTCACAAATGGCAAGATTTCATTCTGTTTTGTGGCTGAGTAATATTCCATTATATACACCACATCTTCTTTAAATCCAGTCATCTATCGGTGGATACTTAGGTTTCTTCCATATCTTGCTATTATAAATAATGCTGCAATGAACATTGGGGTACATATTTTTTTATTAGTGTTTTTGTTTTCTGCACATAAATACCCAGAAGTGGAATTGCTGGATGGTATAGTAGTTCTATTTTTAATTTTTTGAGGAACCTCCATACTGTTTTCCATAGTGGCTGTACCAATTTACATTCCGTCAACAAACAGTGCATGAGGGTTCCCTTTTCTCCACATTCTCGCCAACACTTGTTATTTCTTATCTTTTTGATGACAGCCATTCTGACAGGTGTGAGGTGTGAGGTGATATCTTGTTGTGGTTTTGACTTGCATTTCTAAGATGACTAGTGATGTTGAGCAAATTTTCATGTGCCCAAAACAAACAAACAAATATAACAAGACAGAAAAATACTCACAGATACAGAGAACAAACTAGTGGCTGCCAGAGAAGAGGGGGTTGGTGGATGGGCGAAATAGGTGAAGAGGATTAAGAGGTACAAACTACCAGTTATAAAATAAATAAGTCACAGGGATATAGTGTATGGCACAGGGAACATAGTTAACTATATTGTAATGACTCTGTACAGTGCATAATGTATACAAATATCAAATCACTGTGTTGTGTACACCTGCACCTGAAAACTAATATATCGTAAGTCAACTACACTTCAATTAAAATAAAAATAAAAAAGAAGCGTTGTGTGAGAGGTAGAACACTAGTGCTGCAGGACTTCATCCTCCACTAAGACTCTGGTTTATTATATACACAGCAAATGGGTTTATCCGGTATTGCCTGTTCTCTTTCCTAGACTGTTCAACTTGAAATTAGCGGAAGATAAACTCACAAGATTGCATAGGAACCCAAACTTGGTTTCATGCGGAGAGGGAAGAGGATGTGGGGTTTAGTGGATAGTGAGAGTATTCTTCTCACAGTAGATTATTGCTATTTCAACGTCTCTCTGCACTTACCTCTATTAAGCAGAACTGTTGAAATGATATCTCCCACTTAGACCATAAGAGTTACAGTTAATGTTTATTTTTAGTACTTTAAGGTTAATAATATTCTATATCTAGAGCACTTTGCACACAGTGACTGACACACTGTAGATGTTCAATTACATACTTACAATTTTTTATTCCATTCATTAATTCTGTTCAGGCAGGCAATTGGTCATCAGCCCCCTAAAATTGTTTTTCTTTCCTGCCCTCTGGGATTATTAGCGCTCTTCTGATATCCCTAGAAATTTTACCCTTCTATTCATCAAAACTTGCTTGAAACCATACCTGCCCTCAAAGCAGAATAACCAGAGTCAGAGAGGCACTGAGTCAAACACTGGCAGCGTCCATCGTGTGTGGTCATAGCCAAAGGATCCCAAGCATCTTGGTGTCATTCCCAAGATCATCTGTACTGTGGAACTACATGTATTAGACTACCTGCCTCTGATTCTGTTGAATATTCTATTCACCTAGCAAGCTTCTTTTGCTTTGATTCTATATTCACTAAGCAAGCTTTACGTTTTTATTTCACTTCCCATATAATTCTTCCAACAAGAAAAGAATGTTCACCACATACAATTCAATTTTTATCCCTATATTAGTTATTTCTCCCCCCAAATTAATACTCAGTCTTTTGTTTGTTTGTTTTGCGGTACGCGGGCCGCTCACTGTTGTGGCCTCTCCCGTTGCGGAGCACAGGCTCCAGATGCACAGGCTCAGCAGCCATGGCTCACGGGCCCAGCCGCTGCGCAGCATGTGGGATCTTCCCGGACCGGGGCACGAACCCATATCCCCTGCATCGGCAGGTGGACTCTCAACCACTGCGCCACCAGGGAAGCCCAATATTCAGGTTTTATACACTGGTTTTGAAGCTTCATTTGGGTCTGTCCATGAGATGTGGCAGGAGTGCTAAAAAAAAAAGTTCTTTCTGAGGCCGCAAAGCTGAGAAACAGATCTAGGCTTCAGAAATGAATGGTAGCCACCAACTGAGGTCTTCTGAGAGACATAGGGCGGCCTTTCCCCAGATGAGTACATACTCTGCAGTCCATGTGCTTCCCATACACTTGATGCATGTTACAGTAGTTCTGTAGAAGACATTAATGATACTGCACTCTTGCCATTTGGCTTCTGGACCCAGACACAGATTCGATTACTGGCTTGTTCCATTTGGCTTTTGGACCCAGACACAGATTCGATTACTGGCTTGTCTAAAGTAATCTATCTGACATCAACTGGACATTGAAGTGGCCGTTTCTACAGTCACCATACAAGACCCCTGCACAGATCATCTGAATATTGCAGCCATACTCATTGTCCATACACAATACCGTGCAGTCACTCTGGGTGTGAGGAGGACCTTGACAGTGTGTATGACACTGACAGTACGCGGTCTTCACAGTGCTCCTGTCTAGCTGCCTACACTTGAAAGTTGAGCGGTACACTGCACGGCCGACTCCTTCATTTTACTCATTTTAACCATCAATGAGATGGGCTGCCCAGTAGAAGAGCATATGAGCTTTTTCAGATGATCAGGATGCCCTGATGGGACTAGAATTGGTTAAATTCCTTATCATTACTCTGCTTTTAGTCTTAGTTTTAACAACAACAACCAAACTTACTCTTATTTATGCTTTATCAATTTTATTATTTATCCCCATGATAAGTAGGTGAGACAGGTAAGGTAGATACTATTATTCTCTTTAGATTGCTGAGGAAAGAAGCTTAGAAAGGATAAATAATTATACCAAGCTCAACACAGTCAATAGATGATAGAGTTGGAACTTGAAACCAGATCCAATGATCTATGAAAATACTAGTCATGTATTAGTTTAATAGACTTTAGAAGAGCGGTTCTTGCATTTTAGTGTACTTAAGAATAAGTTGGAACCCTGACTACATATCGAACTAATTCAAGCTGCTAGTTAGTTTCTCCTTCCCAAAACAAATTGTGGTGAAACAATAGTCAGAAACAAAGCAGGAAAAAAAAAAAAAAAAAAGAGGGAAACATGGACCTGAATCTAACCAAAACCTGTCACAAACTTTTGGGGAAACCACGGTGCTTGGGTTGGTTAGTGATATAGACATAATAATGGTAAGATTGGTTAGATAAGAGCTATTAAATTACCTGAATTCAGAGAAAAGAATTTTTAAAAGAAAATACAAAATGAAAGCTAAAAGATACAAAGAACAGAAGTATCAAAATTGAATATTAGATATTACAAGAAAAAAAGGAAAAGAATAAGGCAAGAAGAAAATATTTGAACAAACAAGATAAAGTTTGTCCAATTAAAGTAAGATAGAAGATGGAAAATCTAGATTGAAAATCCTTAAGGAGAAACAGGAGAAAAAGGAAAATTTCACACCCAGACATATTATTATGAATTTCAAAACATGAAAGAAAATCTAAAAGTTTATGAGAAAAAGGACCAAAAAATTTTAGAAGGCTATTTGCTGGGTTAAAGAATAGATTCATTTGCAATATTAATTGGTATTGCTCGGGTTACTCTCTATAGGAATTGCACCAGTTTATATTCACACCAGCAAAGTATGAGAGATGACTGCAGCTCAGCCAACGTGGTGCATTATCAGACCTGGAATTTTTGACATTTTGATATTTGGCATTTCAGAGTATAATTAATTTACAATAACCTCATTATAAGTAAAGTTTTACATATTTTCATGTGTTTAAAAGCCACTCATATACCCCTTGATATGAACTGTCTATTTGTATCTTTCCACTCACTTTGTCCTTGGGTTTTTGCTCTTTCTCTATATTTTCCCCATTTTGTCATTTGTCTTTTAACTTTGCTTGTAGGCAGAAATTTCTGTTTTTTACATGAATAAAAATTAAAATAAATTTTCTTTTATAATTTCTGAATTTTTGATATTGTAAAGAAGGGTCTTCCCACCCCAAGGTTAGAATTCCTAGGAAGTTACAAAAAAAATTCCTAAACACCTACTTTGGAATTTCTGGTCCTGTAGTTCTGGCATAGAGCCAAAACTCTGCTTTAGAAACCTCTCTAGCCTAACCTACCCTCTTGTTAGATACTCAGTAAATGATTAATGGTGACAGTAACCCAAATGTCACTTGATAATCAAACACTCACTGAAGGTACAGCTCTGTTCTCAAAAAACATTAATACCTAAAAAGTAAAGTTGTGATCACTTTGAGTACTTAAAACATCACAAAAGCATAAAGTCAGACGTTGTGGAACTAAGTAGATGTCTGTGAATAAGGCTCCCTCCCACCCACTGCCCCACTGCAAGAATTCCCCTCACCTTCATTGGAGTCACTGCCCTTTCCAGATCTTAGGCCACTTAGCACAGTTAATAGTGCAACTCAGGCCACACACAGGGAGAACAGAGGCTGGTGGTTCTAGAAAGAAAGAGTTTCTTCTTTTATTACCCGTATTAATCTGTTCTCTACACTCAAAATTATCTCCCCTACATCTATTCCATCAATTAAAGATTCACCAATTCATTTAGCATAGCAAGCTCCTTTCCCTCTCTCCCCCTTTCCTCCCCCCTCATTCTATTGGGTCTTTAGACATCATTTAGTTCACTGGTTCTCAACCCCCGGCTGTACAATAAAGTCACCTAAGGAGGTTTATAAAACTCCCCCTGCCTGCGCCTCAAGCCAACCCCATTAAATCAAAATCTCTGGAGGTGAGGGGTCCAACGTGTTATCAGATCTCCTCAAGCAGATTCTAAAATACAGCTGACAGTTGTTCCCCCTCATCTAGGTAATCAGTTAACACTTCCTGGATAGTGAAGAGCAAGCTTAAGGAAGCAACAAGAATTTTGATAAACCTTGAGAAGCGCTTTTGGAGATGGCACATTCCGGAGGATACCACTTCTGGACAGGGCGTGGCAGTAAAGAATTTGTTTTCCCAGAGAGCAGCATGAAAAACTTGGGAAAATTTGACATTTTGCTTTATTATTCCAGAATGCCCTGAAAATTTACTCTCTTCCTTTCTTATCACTCTAAAGGAAAGATTAAAAGTTACAAATGATCTCCCTTTCTTCCTGTCTCTTATTTACTCCACACTTCACCCTCCCCCCGGCCCTGCCTAAAATATACACATCTTTTTGTTTCTCATATAGCCTACTTTCCAGACATTAAGTATCAGATATTCAGCAGCACAGACATTGAGTAGAATTCTTTTCTCAATCAATCAAATGCATTTTTCTAATATTGAAAGATGTTTGTCATGTTGAAGCAATTTCCCTCTCACTTCCTGCGTGTTTAAATGTGAATGAATAGGCTAATGTGTAACTAGGATTCTATCTCTGCCAACTGGCTGCTGGTATTTATAGCTAACCTTTTAGACAATAACCGCTGTTCCAAACCTAACAATCCCATTCTGTTTACCACAGTCTTTTCCATATCGGATGCATATGACCTGAAAATAGAATTTCCTTGATTCTAATCATTGTCTCCATTTTCTCCATTTTCCATTTTGCCATTAAGTCTTCCTTTTCTCCATTCTCCTACAAGGTAATTTTGCTCATATTCCTACTCAGCAATTCCAAATAATGAAAGCATGTCTTTTTGAAATAAATTTTATTTACACAGATTGAAAATATGATTGTGTTAATGACAGCATTACTTTGGTTATTGCAGAAAAGGGAAATAGGTGACCCCTGTATTTTTGGCCAAATGTACACTGAACCCATTCATTCTTCTTTAATTCTATATTTTCATTTTGTGCCACAATAATGCTAGATCCCTATTTAATGTGCAGGTAACACATTTTTGTTTTGGGGGATCTGAGTATAATAATTTAAGATAAGAGACTTACCTAAAACACAGGCTGTATTGACACTAAAATATTATACATTTAAATAGTTATGATATAAAATAAACTGATTCTTATTCCATAAAAGGTTCATATTTTTAAAAATACAGACAACGAAACTAGAAAATAATATTAAAATAGAGTTTATCAAATTTACCACTTTTTAAAACTTCATTTCACTTATATAAAATGTGATTGTAAACTCACCCTGATTAAAAGCTTACAGAAGTTGAACTAGTGCTAATGAAACAATAAAATATTTCGTTTACCATTAAAGATGACTTGAGAATTTGGGGGAATTTTGATTTGCTGCTAACTAGCTATAAAGCAAGCAAAGTTATACAAATCCAGATGAATGAGAGTTTTAAAAGTGTCCTCAATATGGAAATAATTTGCTAGTATTTTCTCAAACTTATCAGAAAGTTGTTCTACATTTATGTCCAATATTTAATTTATTTCAAAATAAAGATTTCCTGCTCATCACATCCTTTCTCTTATAATAGCAATATGTGGCAAAAATGTAAATTAATTATTATGAATCACTTTTCTTGGGTTTTATCAGTCCATTTGAATGTCTTTCACCTCCTTGTTTTATATCCTCTTTTCCATGTCACTTTCCAAATGAGAAATGTCAGTCTGTTTTAGCTTTAACAGTGTGCGGCTCTTAGATAGCACTGAGGGTTAATTGGAATTTTCTGTCTGGTTACATTCTGAAAATTAAAGAGTCAGTTTATCAATAAGCCTGTGTTATCATTTCCTTTTCTGCTGTTCCTCAAATTCAGTATGGGAGTCTGACTTTTATTTTTCATGGTAGTGCTTGCCAAGGACAAAATTCTTAACTATGGTGATTTTCTGGGACATCATTTTCTTTTTTTAATAAGAAAAATATGGCATCCTTAACTAGTTTATATTGTTTTATGGCACTTTAAAAAATAAATATTATGTGACTACACAAACTAAATGGAGAAGTTTTCATAATTAAAGAATTAAATTACTGATTACAAATTTGGTTTTCATCTTTGGTGTAATGTCTATGTTTATGGTGGAGATGAAGAATCAACTGAATTAACTAGAATGGAATTTAACAGGAATGTATGTCATATTTTCTGCTTATATTTTTACAAATATTTAACAAGAACCGCCCAGGACAACTTGTGAAAGAAAAGGCTTAGAAGTTGTGTTGGATAGTAAACTTCATGCAAGTCAACAGTAGCTTTGAAAAAGTGAATTTGTTATTTTGCTACATTATAATAGACTAGTGTGTTGAATAATCTACTCTTCTCTTTACTGGTTAGGTTACACCTGATGTATTCCGTTTAAGCTAGTCATCACAATTTATGTTTTCTTAAAAAGATACAGGCCAGGATCCCATACAGTATTTAATGGAACATATTTTATTAGTAGTTATTGAAGAAAAAAAAGGGTTCTATGGTCAACCACCGAATTAAACAGATTTCTTTACTGCAATACTTCCCAATGCTTTTTTTTTTTTTTTTTGCGGTACGCGGGCCTCTCACTGCTGTGGCCTCTCCCATTGCGGAGCACAGGCTCCGGACGCGCAGGCTCAGCGGCCATGGCTCACGGGCCCAGCCGCTCAGTGGCATGTGGGATCCTCCCGGACCGGGGCACGAACCCATGTCCCCTGCATCGGCAGGCGGACTCCCAACCACTGCGCCACCAGGGAAGCCCTTCCCAATGTTTTTAATAGGCAAAGCACAGTTTAACTCTATGAGAGGATACAGTGTGTACATTGTTTTTCAAAGTAATTGACAGTAGAATTCTCTTTTCATATAAAATCTATTACCATATTGAAAAATAACTTGAGGGATAACTGGGTTCTACAGAATACAGTTGAGAAAATGCTGGTATGTTCAATTGGAACTTGATCAAAGCAGAATAACCAGCCAAGCATATCTCCACTCCTGGCCTGACCTCCTCATCACACAGGTCTCTCTCTTCTGGACTCTTCTCTGTAAACTAGATGTTGTCTTGGAGTTTGGCTTATACTCAGATTAAAAGAAAAATATATTTCTTGCCTTATGAAATATCTGAAACAGACACAAGAACAGATTTGCTTGCTACAGATTTAAAAGTTTTATGATTAAAGTTCAAAATTGGGATATTAGAATGTGCACAAACTGTTGATGGTGACATATTTACAATTCAATGCTTTCCTTTAATGTGGAAAACTTCTATTGGAATAAACGTATAGAGATGGAGTTTGTTACTGACAATCTCATAGCTTCAGATCTATAAGAATTTAGTCAGATTTTCTTTGGGAGTATATAGCACAGCAGAATAGCATAATTTGCAATGTACAAAATGAGTCTAGCACATGCCAGATAACCTTTGAGTGAGCAAAATACTTGTAGGAAACACAAAAATTATGAAAGTAGATTCCGGAGCTACAGAGCACCCGAAAAGCCAGCCAGCGCAATCATTTATCTGTTACTTGAATTCCTTCTACCCAATTAGATTGGTTTGGTAGCTAAGGAGATGACGAAATACCCCACGGCAATAGTGTCCAAGCAGAGTCAACTGAATCATGTAACCTTCACATTCCTCTCTTTTCTAAAATATTGTAACTCTGATGTGAAGGATTAGAATTAATCCAAAATAGGAAATATTATACAATTTTACATACTGCATTTAAATAGTCATATGTTGAGCTGTGGAAGGCAATTGCTGGCATTATTGCATCAGTTGTTTTAGAAAGAAGCTATTTATAAAACTGTTGTTCCATTCACACTGCCTACGCACACCAGAGGCGGGAAATGGCTCAGAGAGGAAATGGAGAAGAGTACATGCTTGACAAACGTCCTGAAAAATCAATAGGGGGTATGTTTTAGCTTTTATTGTTTCTGATCAGTATCTGATCTGCTGAGGGCATCTGTAATGTTGAGAGGTTCCTGCCTGAAGTCGACAGCCATCTTCAGCTTAGCCAGTTGACAGATCCTGTATTACTCCTTCCCTCCTATTTATCATTTCTCAGATAATCTCAGTACTTTTGGAGAGTGTTTACAATTTCCAGTTACACAGAAAAATGTAAACAATAGAACCTCCAGTAAGCTTGGGGAATCTAAAGCAGAGAGGATGTGTGCCTTATGCAACAGGATGTTAAAATGCTTTCAGTGTTAGAGTCTTTTCTTTATTTCTGTTAGCATTATTGTTTTAGAATTGTTGCGCTCTTTGAATTCAACCAGTCTAAATTTCATATCCAGTCAAGCCCCATACCAAGGCTTGTTAATGTCTTTGCAGCTCCCATAAAAATTATTTCTTTTTTATTCTTTTTGGCACCTACAAAATATAGCCTGTTTTCAGATCAAATCTGTATTATTCCAGTAGCTTTTGAAATGGTCTCTGGCTCCACCACAATTTATTATGCACACCTCAGATGACTTTTGTTCAAGACATGCAGTTTTAGAGTTGGATGGCCCCTTTGGGATTCTTACCCATCCAGTAGCACAGGGACATTCCAAAACTCAGTGTTATTGGCTCCCATTACCAATATTGCACTCAATGTCCTTTCCATCCTCAGATCCCACTATTCTCCTATATTACACTAATCCATTTTGTGCCCATCGTACCTCAGAACTGACTTTTCAATTCTTACCTCTACTTTGCCCCTTATATTCTTTCTTCTCAACTTATTCTCCTGACATTGTTTAATTGACATTTTATAATTATAAGAGGATGGGAGATTTGCACTCAGTCATGAGAAATAATACACAGGGGTTCCTTGGCAACATTTTGCAAAATTATAGTATAGTATCACAACCAGGACACTGACATTTGATACAATCCACCAATCTTATTCAGATTTCCCAAGTTTTACCTGTTCTCCATTTTATGTATGTGTGTTTGTGTGCTGTGTATGTTTGTGTATCCACTGACATGGTCAAGATACTGAATGGTTCCAGCACCACAAGGATCCCTCGTGTTGCCCTTTTATAATCACAGTCACCTCTTTCCTCCCCAGTCCCCCACCTAACCTCTGGAAACCACTAATCTGTCTTCCATTTCTAAAATACTGTCATTTCAAAATGTTCTATAAATGGAATCATATAGTATGTAATCTTTTAGGATTGGATCTTATCACTCAATTCCCTGGAGATTCATCCAAGTTAAGCTTTTGGTATGTCAGTCGTACCAATAGTTTTTTTTAATTGCCATTTAGTTAATGTTTGTTGACTAGATAAATATATAATTTAATGATTGAATATGGATTATGCCCTAATGCCCTGCTTTTTTTCCTGAAAATATTTGGTTTAGACACTTTTTGACATCAGTTTTCTAGAATATTGCATGCTTCCCGGTTTCATGTGAATTGAACATACTTAAAGAATATACTTTCTTTTATCACAATGACACCTCAGTACTTAAACACATCAGGATAAAAACAAACACTTCTGTGGGAAGAAGAATTACTTTGCAGCTCCCACACAAAATCTTGGATGAAACCCAGCTGGCTGATATGTAACAGAGATAGCACAAGCAGGAAACTGGGAAGATCTCAGATAAGGAATCCCAGAGCTCATCCTTATTAGCCAGGGTTCTCAACTCTAGCCACACAGAAGAGTTATCTGGTGAATTGTTCAAAAACGTTGATGCTGGGGCACCACAGAGATCAATAGAATCATAATTGGGGGGGGGTAGGTTCATTCAATTCAGATCTGATATTCGCCAAAGTGATTGTTTCCACTTGGTATCCAGCATTCATTTTGATTGAACAGTGCCAGCACTTATCAGTTTTTAAGTATTTTGAATACCACCTCTAATTATATCACATATTACATGATATCCTGGAATTTAACAGATTATTTGACCATGATTCTGAAATTTACATTAGAAAATTAAAATAGAATTCTAACGTCTTTGGTTGACAACAGAACAGGTAACATAAATTGTAAAGTCCCCTCTATAATCCATATAAACAACTCACTCCATAAGTCTGCTTCCAAATCACCAGTAATAGTTATATATGTAGACAAAGCCCCAATATTTCTTTCTAATCTTTTCATGTATTTGTTTGTAAACAAACATTTATGGACAACTTGTTTGTGCCTCATCTCTGCAATACATTCTTTAGTCTAGTCTAATGAAATCCCTTTAAGAAGTTTTGACAGACATTGCTGATTTCCTTCCAGTATCCTCTGCCACTCTTCTTACTAATAGAACTTTATTTTGGAGTGGCAGTGTGCCAACTAAAATCTCAGTTTCTTAGCCTAGGTGTCCTTGAAGCTATGGATAGCCATGTAACATAGTTATGGTTAATGATGTGGAAATATGGTACTAGGTGGGAGGTGTAGAAAACTATTCTCACCTAATAAAATATTGACTAGACTAATATTGTGTGCACATTTTTGTCTGTCATTTTTCCCCATTATTGTTGCCCTCAATGCATATGACATGAATGGAGGTGTGGCAGCCATTGTATGACCATGGGTTATACACTATGGACAATGGAACAGGAAGCTAGATGAAGCCTGGTTTCTTAAGTACCTTCACTGGATTTAATCTGAATGCCCCTGTCTTTTGGCTACTGAGTGAAGTAAACCACTTATTTGTTTAGGATTCTGTTATATGGGACCAAATTCAATTATGTATTATAAAAGAGTTGAAATCACCTAGGACAGGTAGCTTCTGTGTAAAATTATGTAAGTTACTTGCCCAGTTTCCATACATTTAGTTCCTTAACCATCTAACATAACATGTTCTACTTTCTCAATGATCATCTTCCCTTATCTCAGACTTTTATCATATCATTGCCCAACTGTTGTTCATATTTCCACCTTACCCCTATTGCTTGATATGTGATCTATTTTTCCCTGGTTATCCTTTCATCTTTCCTCTTTGATTATAGACATTTGTTCATAGGTTTTAGGATAAAGTTCTGTACCAACCAAATACGTATATGCTTCCCCAGCAGATTGCACTCTGCCCTTTTGTAACCAGTATTGAGATACTACCCTCTGGCTAAAATGAATTATTTCTTATTCCACAAACACATCACATTCTCCCACACCCACCTCTCCCTAACAAGTTATCCCTTCTGCCTGGACTGAATACTCACTTCTCGTATCTATTTAGCTAATTCCTAGTCCTACTTTTAATTTGCAAACTAGCTGTCTCCCCCACTGATAAGTGTTTTTTCCTTTGTGCTCTCACGGAGTTTCATATATATTTTTAATTTGGATTGCAATTACTTGTTTACGTGACTACCTACTAAGCCATGAATACCTTGAGGACAAGAATAGAATCTTATTAATATTGATGTTCTACCCTCCCCACACAGAACCTACTAAGCACTCAATAATATTTATTAAGTGAGTGTTGACTCTTAGTTATCCACACCTAAAAGAAACCAAAATGCAGATTAAACTTTCATAAAGTAACGTCATTCTGAACCCTAAAGGCCAAGAAGTAATTCTATTTTTCTCCATGGAGTTTTCAGGCTAGTTCCAAACCTCATAAGTAATAGTTAACCTTAAACTTTTCCTGAGACCTGTATTTATCCAGCTTTGACACTTTGTGCATACATTTTAGCCAGGATGCACGTACACCTGTGAACATATACAAATACGTAACACAATCCCTTTTGGTTTCAGGAGAGAAAAGTGTTTTCCCGATGTATACCCACATTCACTAATGTTCTCAGGCACTACTCTAAGTATCTTAATTTGGGCTCCCGCAAAAGCAGACCCTGAAACAAGGATTTATGTGCATATAGTTTAATTTGGAGGCAACCCAGGAAACACTGGAGGGGAGTGAGCAGTGAGACAGGGAAAGGAAGCAGTCTGGTAAAGGTTGCATTGTCCGGCCAGTTACCTGTGGGCATCTGAGGCTCGGTCCTGCCGAGCAGCTTTGGAAGACAGTGTGACACCTGACCCAGAATTGCACACTCAGTTGGGGGAAGCTGGAGGACTTAATCTCCAACTCCATCATCATCACCCGAGGGCCGCTCCCAGAAATGTTGCTGTTCTGGCATTTTTAGCCTGCTCACACCTGGTCTGAGAGAAAGCCCTCAGGTAAAAGTTGTAGGTGTTTGCAGAAGGAAGCCTTGGGCATGAACTGTCAAAGTGAGAGCCAAGGGATGTGGGTGACAGCATCTGCCTTGTTAAGTAATCTAGAATACAAATAAGACTGCACGTTCTCTAATCACATTCCAAATGTTCCAAACCATCAAAAGATATTTTTCACCTGTTGTTATTTGTATGTTCTAGAACAGTGTTTAAGTAAGGATGTTAAGTATTGGAGTACGATATTTAAGTAAAGGATTGATAGGAGAAGGACTGTACTGAGAAGACTACTTAACTAAAAAGACTGTCCTTGAAAAAAGAGTTGAGGAAGTCTAGAATGAATAGAAGTCAGTGTAGAGCTGTCATCAAATTTCTGAATGGCTGCCACTGTACAGACATATCTTTGTGGACTCAAAATAGAAAACAAAGACTTAATGTAAATGTAACTAGAGTTTAGATACACCAGTTTGGTATACACTGTCTCTCACCCCATCCTTCCCATCCCCCATTGCCAAATATATCCCATAATGTACACAAGCCCTTAATGACCAGATTGGGGAAAGTCCTTTCCTGTTGATTCTAATGCTTGTAAGAAACAAATTCTGGAATAAACACCTCCCAGATCCAGTACAAACATTCCCAGCTCCCACCTACCTAACCATGTACAGAGGCCAGCTCTTTCCATTTTGGTAAATCTTTTTCAGGAAGATTATTGCCATTTTCTATCCCCAGGGCTTGATCTGACCCATTTGAATCCACATCAAAAAAATTCCCCTGGGCTTCCCTGGTAGCGCGGTGGTTGAGAGTCCGCCTGCCGATGCAGGGGACACAGGTTCGTGCCCCGGTCTGGGAAGATCCCACATGCCGCGGAGCGGCTGGGCCCCTGTGCCATGGTCGCTGAGCCTGCGCTTCCGGAACCTGTGCTCCGCAAAGGGAGAGGCCACAACAGTGAGAGACCTGCGTACTGCAAAAAAAAAAAAAAAAAAAAAAAAATCCCCCTAATTTTGAAACTCAAGAAGAAGGTATTGAATATCTTAGATCCCTTTCGTTCCAGAAAACCCCTGAACTAACTCTGTAGCAAGCCCTCCTCAGAAAGTCCACATCAAGGAAAAAAAGAGTTTCTACTAAATCACAAAGGGTGAAATTAGCGTGGTGATGGATTTCCTGTTACCCTCTTTCTCCTGGAACATTTCTTGAAATGGTTATTGCCATCATGATTACTTGCCTTTCCAATCATGCCTCTAAGAAAAAGAAATGACTGCTTGTGTTTCTATCACTGGAGGGTTTCAAACTGAGACTAGATTAACACTTGTCAGGAATGTTCTAGAAGTGATTTATACATCAGAGAGATTGAATCAAATAACCAATAATCTCTTCTTCCAATTTGGAGACTGTATCTTTCTATGAGAATTTTCCAGCTTGTTAAAAACGTATTTTCTTTGGAGGAGTTGTCTGTGCATTAAATTTTGTAGGAAATACTTCCATTAGGCCAAAATTGTACTTTGTCATCACAACATTTTTGTACAACTAAGCTATCCAAGGGGAAGTGGTGCCTCATTATCTGAGCTCATTATCTTAGTACCGGAGTCAGCATTAGGAAATACTGATTCTGCTGGGGGTTGGCAGATGGACTGATAGACAAATGCCCAGCTGCTTGTGGCAAATCTGATAGAGGAAGCCTGGCTCCCACATTCACACAGCCGGCTCCTGACAGGGACCACAGAGCAGTGGACATGGCATCTGCCTTTTCTAACTGCCATGCACTACAAATGAGAAAGTGGAATGGAATGTTAATGTCTTAGCTAGAAACCCGGGTGAAATATGTCAAATGCATAAAGTTAATTATATCACACATCCATTAAAATCAAAGAAAGAGACACGGAGAGAGAAGGAGACAGAGAGACCAAAAGTCGGTCGTTTGGGAAACAATGGGCTATGGTGGTTTTATGGAATTGAATCCATTTTGTTTCAGGTCTCAGTGTTCATAAACTCAGTCTTCAATGCCAAGCCTATTCCTGGATCTTAAGAGATAAATTCAAATTATTCAGAGCTTAGGCATGTTGTCCGAAGTTTGTTAGAAAAGCTATCATTTGTGTCTAAGTAATACCAAAAACTCTTAATGCTAGCCCCTATTCATGATTCCCAAAGTACCTGAATTTTAGTAGCTGGTATAAATATTATGGTCAGAATTTTTAGTAAATGGTGCGAATATTGCTTTGTCCAGATGGAGTGTAGCAATCTACAATGATTTTTCCCTCGTGTACATCTCATTTAAAATTTACGCAGCACCTATTCCTTTTACCATTAAAATAATTCAGTGTTACAGGCTTGAACATGGGCTGCATGTTCCATTTCACTAATTAACACAACATTGAAAGTTAGAAATAGTTAAAACATAGAAGAGTATTTTGAAAAGCCCAATACTCCAAAAAGAGATGCCATAAATTGATCTGCAATTCAATTCATTTGTGGAAAGATATTGCCTAGCTTAGGAACTGCTCAGAAAACACTCTACATGTAAAAAATATGATTGAAGTTTGTTTTGAAACATTTTTTTAAAAGCTTAAATTGAGATCATGGATATTTAAATGAATTCCTAGGCAATACAATTAAAATAGTGGCTACCCAGAAGAATGACAAAATTAGAAAAGCAAAATCATACAGAAAAAAATCATACAGAAGAATTGAACCCCTAAAGGTGTGTTGCTTAAAAGGGAAATTAAAAGCCCTCTCAACAGAAGGAAGGCCTGCTTTGGAAACCCCCTTCTTCAGGAGCTTTCTGCTCTGTGCAGATTAAGCTTTAATTCATGGACTCAGGTAGACAAAATGACATTACCGCTGAGACTGGATTCAAAGTTAAGTGCTCAATAAATAGCTTATGTCCGTGGGTGGCTAAGGGCTTCTTTGTCAAGGTCCCGCTTCCCCTCTTATGTTGAGAACACCCACCTTTTTTTACCTTCCACCCCTCCACTCTACTCTAGCCATGTATTTATGCCAGGACTGCCACTACCATTATATTATATTGCTGCACCAGTCACAGGGGCACAAAACTCAAACTACATCAATTAGAATCCTTCCCTGATGTTTTTAAAATTGGAACAAGGAAAAGAGATTTTCTTTTCTTGTGGTGGGAAATTTGGGATGATGTGAGTTCTAAACCTGTGGGCCTTCATGTGTAAAGAAGGCTGCTGAGGAAATGAACACAAAACACAGAGAATAGAGAGAGAAAGAGAGATAGTCCATGTGATATTCAGTCCTGGATTCGTATTTTCCCAAAAGTCCTGTCTTTAATGCTACTTGACTTCCTGATAAAAATTCCCCCTTTTGGGCCAAGCTAGTTTAAGTTAGTTTGCTGTTATTTGCAATAAAAAAGTTTTGAGCAATATTCTCTGTGTGTGAAGATTGCCTGATTGAGTGGAGCAGGCTACAGTTTGGTCAGAGAAAATAAATATGCATCCAAAAATATGTGCTGTATTCACCTTTCATGTACTTTATCATTTGTGACCCACACAGTTACTCCAGCCGCCACTGCAATAATCACATATTACATTATTATCCCAGGAGCCATCTTCCCATCTACATCCCCATTTTCTTCAAAGAATAGCTCAAACCAAGCTCGCACAGTGATTTCTCTGTCCTGGCTTCTGTACATGGTATACAACAATAGAAAGTAGAGAACTACCAAAAAAAAACCCTCTCTCTGTTGTATAGTTTTTTGTTTTTTGCGTTACATGGGCCTCTCACTGTTGCGGCCTCTCCTGTTGCGGAGCACAGGCCCCGGACGCGCAGGCTCAGCGGCTGTGGCTCACGGGCCCAGCCGCTCCGCGGCATGTGGGATCCTCCCGGACCGGGGCACGATCCCGTGTCCCCTGCATCGGCAGGCGGACTCTCAACCACTGCGCCACCAGGGAAGCCCCTGTCCTCTCTTCTTGATGACCTTTATTTTTATGTTTTGAAAATCTGCTCCTCAAGAGACAGTATGTGATATTGTGGAATTCACCTCAAGCCTTGTTGCACTACAAGTGGCAACCAAGAAACGAGCCACCTGGCTCTACGTGTCACATGATGAAGTGGCATACCCTTGACAGACATCAGGGTTGGTTCTTTTTAACCACTATCCTCTCTGAATCGCATGCCAAGAATAAGTGTTAGTCCAGCAGCTTTTTATGCCTGAACGTGAACGGAGAAAACTCAAGGACGATGTTGGAGCTGAACTATGTAAATACGGTCTGAACTAAAGGGATATGCTCACATCTGCCATCTCTTGGCTAAACTGAGTATCTGCTCTGATGAATTCAATTCAGCAAATGTATATCGGCTGTTCTGCAGTGCAGCATACTGTCCTAGGCACTCAGGGGATCAGAAAATGAGCCACATTCTCTCTCTGTAAACAGACCTTTGCGTGATCACAGATATGATATTCTTGCAGCAGCTTGCTTGTTTCATGGCTTGAACTTTTTTCACATCAGGAAGACTAACGCCCGGACTTTTCCAGACAGATAAACAGCTCTGTGCTTGGGGTAAAAATACAAACCTACCAGCTCAGTAGTTGCCTAACACTCCACAGAGAGGAACCGAGTGGGCTTTGCTTGGACGCTAATGGCAAGTTTGAATCTTTGGGACTGAAAGTAAAGGATACACTGTATTGTGCTCAGAGATGCTGCCTGAGGAAGGGCCTGCAGTTGAATGTAAGCCAGTCTGCAGAGAGCATCCAAAGTCCAGATGCCGCTCAGTCACGCAGTCTTCAAAACCAAAGGTTTTGGAACCAGAAATGGATGACAAAGCAAAAGGGTCAGCAGGACTGACCGTCAGCGGGGCTTGTAGTGAGGAGATAGGATGCAGAGAGAGGAGGAGCAGAGACGGGGTCAACAACAGCCACTGCAGACAGAGGACAGAGTGGCTTTTGTTTCCCAGAGGACTTGGGGGTACATGAGTGAGACTGGTTTAAAAGTTCAAGGCCAGGGCAGATAGCAGTAAATGAAAAAAAATGATTATTCTTGCATTTATATTGTACCTGAATTATTCAGCTTTCTTCAGGCTAATTCCAATACCGCTGAAAACATAGAGAAGTGCTTTTTGTTTCCTCACCTTAAAGAGTGCAGGAGCTACAGCTCAAACCATTTTTTTTTTCATCTTTCAGGCAGCATAAATGAAAGCTGTAAAGCAAATAACTTTGCTGAACGGCAAGAGAAAAGTTATTTCTGAAATGTAATGTAGAAGCTGAGGTATAACATTTCAAATTTCGAAATAATAAAGCAATTTTCTGATAAAAGTTTTACAGAGCATTTTCTAGTAAAGTGACCTTCTGTGTCTCTGGTCAAAGCCCGTTTACTCATTTTCTCACCCATTCTGTGAAATGCTTTGAACTAATGTCAGCTTATTAACTTCCACTTAGGGCAAAATTTTTCAACCGCTGTTTGAAAATATGTTTCACGTATTTTATCTGACATTTATTCTTTTTCTAGGTGTCAATTGTCTAATCTTCTATTAACATTAAAACTAAAGTTTACAAGTTTAAAAAAAATGCAGTAGCTAAAATTAATGCAAATAAAAGCTAAAGAAAAAAATCCCCAGTTATCAAAGAAAGAATTACAGTGACACTCATTTTAACAAGCTGCCGTTTGCAGATGTATCCAATAAATATATATTGGTACTTTGTGCCAGGTACTGTTCAAAACCCAGCAGATCAGCAGGGGACAAAACATGGAGTCAGATGGAGTAAAGGAGGTGGGAGATTAACAATACATACATTATGATAATAAAATAGAGTATAGTTCTAATAACACAAATATATAATAATGGTAAGTGCAATGAAGGAAAAATAAACAAAGCTAAAGGGGATGCAAAGTGATGGAAATGTCATTTTAGATACTGGTTTTCTGGAAAGCAAATCTGGAACCAGTATTGTCTAAATGTTAAGGGCTAGTGATCTAAAGGCAAACAGACTTGGATTTTTAAACCCAACTTGACAATTCATTAGCATTATGTTCCTAGGCAGGTTACTATGTCTCCCTAAACTTCGGTGCCCTAATTTGTAAAGTGGGGATAATAAGAGAACCTTCTTCCAACGGCTGGTGTGAGTGCTTAGCCCAGTGCCTGGCACACACAATGCTCCATAAATGTTCATTATTATTTTCTGAGATGTGAAACTGTGATTTGTTTTACAAAGAAAAAAGCATCCTTGCGGTACATCACTGCTAAAATAAGGAAGCTTCTTCAGCTATCATGGCATTATGATCACATCTATGGTTCTAACAAACAGACTTACAAGCAAGCTGCCTGGATCTCATCTTACATTCCTCTGTATTTCTCCAGCGGTCAGTGGACTCACATTGTTTCTTATTAACTTAGTTTCCTTGGGGTGCTCCTAAGTCAGTTTTACTAACTGTCTCTACTTTAGCAAAACGAAGTGCATAATTGTTTACCTGCCAGAGGTTATGATTGCCTTTCTATTTTCCTGTATTGCTTCCAATATGTGAACATTTTTTCTAATTACCAACTTTCTAATCTATCTTCCAACTGGGTAATGCTATATCCTACAACCAGTGGGGGTAATTATAATAAGGCATGAAAAGAAACAAACTGGCCTTCATGTAAAAGAGCTCCACATATAAGAAGAATTCCCAGATTGGATTCTTAGCAGCATTGCCACGGGTAATAGATGTGTCCATTCTGAATTGATGAAGCTTTTATTTTTTAAATACTTTCAAAGATAAGAACATCTGATAAAGATGGCATATGATGGCAGACACAGCCCCTGCCTGTACTCTGCCTGACTTCACTGGCACCTGAGCACCACATCCCCAGGACTGTTATTCAGCTTGATTGCATACCCCTCAAATCCCTTCCCACACAATCTGGTTATTCAGATTACCTGGGGTTTGCGGGGGAGGAATCGTCCAGAAAACTACGTTATCACAGTAGTTTATGAGAGAGATGAAGTGACCTGGGCCATAACTGGTGACAGAACCAGAACTAAAAAGCAAGTTCTCAGAGTCCTAGATCTCCATATCCATTCATTTTACGCTCAGCTTCCCTGCTCTGAATGAATGTGACAAACTCATCCCACAAGATAAACAAGCAGGAATATATTAACAGAGGCAGGATGGGTTTTTGCATACAGTGTGGGTTTTTCTACAAACCATCCATAAACGCCATTAACACAGGCTGTATATAGCTGTAATATTATTTAAATTTATTCTACTTTCACAAAAAATGTGTGAGAATACAAAATAGTAGTCTTAATGTTTTGATCAATTTAACAGATAATGGGATCATGTGTATTGAGCAATAGCACCAAGACTACAACAAATCCTATGAAAACCAAAGTTCTAGCAAAGAAACTGGAATGTGTCACTATGCTTTTGGTAATTGTACTGTTCCAAAGTGAACCATTATGGGGTGAGGTTTAATATAGAATCCATCTGGTGCTTAAATCCACAATGGCCTTTTCTTTTATATTTACTTACATGTGTGCATAACTTGCTACATCTCTATTAGGAGAACCCATTATGAATTCCTGATGATCATTTCATAGGGTAAATGTATACAAGAGGCATCAATTATCACAAATAAAAGCAAACCAAGAATCCAAACTCCACATGCCTACACACACATACAGTTATTGATGAAATCATTAGATTAAATATTGCTTGAAAAATATAGGTTAGGGCTTCCCTGGTGGCGCAGTGGTTGAGAGTCCGCCTGCCAATGCAGGGGACACAGGTTCGTGCCCCGGTCCGGGAAGATCCCACATGCCGCGGAGCGGCTGGGCCCGTGAGCCATGGCCGCTGAGACTGCGCGTTCGGAGCCTGTGCTCCGCAACGGGAGAGGCCCGAACAGTGAGAGGCCCGCATACCGCAAAAAAAAAAAAAAAAAAGTATATATATAGGTTATTGTCATTTTTTTCATTTTGAAATAATGATTTTTCATTTCATTGTCTTCATAATGAAATAATAATTCAAAAGTATACTTAAATAAGTATTGCCCTTATACCCAAGCAAGTTGAGCTCTGCCCTGAGTCCTGTGCTTTCATTAGTCTTGCATAACACAAATACAAACAAAAAAATAAATATCTTAAAGAACCCTTGGGTACCACTGTTACTCAGAATCGTCAGTACTACTCAGCACAGCCTCCTCTCCAAACACCTGTTCTAATAATCAGCACCATTCAGGCCTCTGAGGCACAATTATCCGCATCTCTTGCTTTATATTCTAGAAACAAAAGGCAGCTGCAGGTGCGGACTGTGAAGGTTGTGGGCTGTGCCCCTGCAGATGCTGGTGATGAACATTATTTCAAAGAGGAGCACAGAAGTGTTCAGGTAAGAGAAAAGACAAATCAATCTACTGCTTAGATCCTTCCTCTCAAACAGCGTGAATGCACTACAGTGTTAAGGAACAACAAGCAGAGCATCCACTTCTAGGAATATATTGTAAAGCAAAAATTCAGAATCTGATTCTTTTCTTTAAATCTTAAAAAAAAACTTAAAAAATTTTTTCATTTAATATTTTGGAATATAGTTGATTAACAATGATGTGTTAATCATTGGGCAACCAGGGCTTCCCTGGTGGCGCAGTGGTTGAGAGTCCGCCTGCCGATGCAGGGGACACGGGTTCGTGCCCCAGTCCGGGAAGATCCCACATGCCGTGGAGTGGCTGGGCCCATGAGCCATGGCCGCTGAGCCTGTGCGTCCAGAGCCTGTGCTCCGCAACGGGAGAGGCCACAACAGTGAGAGGCCCGTGTAACGCAAACAAACAAACAAACAAACAAAAACAATGATGTGTTAGTTATAGGTGATTCAGTGATTCAGTTATACCCATACAAGTATCCATTTTTTTTCAAATTCTTTTCCCATTTAAGTTATTACAGAATATTGAGCCTAGTTGCCTGTGCTAAACAATAGATCCATGTTGGTTATCTATTTTAAATATAGTAGTGTGTACATGTCAATCCCAAACTCCCAGTCTATCCCACCCCCTCCACTCTTTCCCCCTGGTAACCATAAGTTCGTTCTTTACGTCTGTGAATGTTTCTGTTTTGTAAATAAATTCATTTGTATCATTTTTTTGGATTCCACATGTAAGCAATATATTGATATATTTAAAAATAGGTACAAAATTTTTTTATCAGAGTATTTTTATATATTTAAAAAGGAACAATGTAGATTCTCAACAATAAAAGTATGATTAAAGATAAGTGTACACCAATGTGATGAAATACTGTGACCAAATTTTTTAAATTATGTTTTTAAGGAATATTTATTGACTTAGGTTAATATTCAGGGGAAAAAAGGAGAATACAAAAACCACGTGTTTCATGTGATCTCAAATTTTAAGAAGTATATATTGTCAAAAGAAAATTCAGAGAGTTTTACTTGATATGAATATCTTAATGAGCAAGGAAAAGACTGCAGTCAGGGTGACTTCAAACCCACAGTGATATGAAGTTCAGAAGCATGACATTTCAGGAAGGCTTATAAAGTGAAAATGAGGAAGTTGTTTAACCTTCACAATTATTGGTTATTACAGTGGAGTTTTCCAGATGGCAGGGATTGGTTAAAAGCGACTCCCATACCACTATTGGAAAATGAGTTTAGTTTTATTTATAAACATCAGAGGCATTTATAAGAAATAACCTAAGTTAAGAGTTGCTTAAGTGATTTTGTCCGCTTGGGGGATCTTTAAGCCTGGTCTCCATTTTATTTTATCAATGTGAAAGAAAATACATCACATATGCTCAGAGTAGGTATATGAGTTTGAAGAGTGAGGGTCAATCAACAGGACTCAGTTAATAACTACTTAAAACAGAAGAATATTTATTGTTAACACAAAGTCCGGAGGTAGGCTCTAATAGTATTCATTCAACTGCGCAACTCTATCATAAATGATCAAAGTTTTTTTTAAGTCATCTATTATGTTGCTCTTAGCATATTACTTTTAGCCTTCAAATTCTTGTTTCATGGTTGCAAAATAGCTGCTGCAGCACCAAGCTTTATATACTCACAGGACTGCATTCACACAAGGAAGTAAAATGGATGTTAGCAAAAGAAGATTTTCCCTAAGATGCATTTCTCTTTTCAGGGAGTAAAATGTTACCTGACCCCTACAAAGACTTCCCCTGCATCTCATAGGCCAGAACTGGGTCATGCTTAAACATGGAAAGAATAATGGTATTATTATGCTAATTTTATACTAATCATGAGTCATCTCCTGAGGCTGGGCATTTTGTCACTTATAATATGGTTTATTTTAGATGATAAAAAATAGAAATGACCATTGAATAGGTAATCAACAGTATCTCCCAATAAGAATTATCACTGAAAAGCAGACTTACAGTTGATTTTTACTTATTGTCTCTTTATGTATATTTTGAAATGTTATACAATGAGCATGTATTATTTTATAATAAAAAGGTTTTTTCTTAAAGAAAATGCCTCAAAATATTATAAAGCTCCTAAAGAATTTTTCAGTCTGATGACAAATACATGAATTAACTGGCCCAAGAGCCCTCCCTCATGAGTCACAAAAACATAATACAATAAATTTGCAAAAACCTATTATGGCTGTGCTGCTATTTATGACCTCAAATCAAATTGACCTGCTCAATATGATTTAGGTTATAGCTAGGGGAAATGTTTGTCCTGCTAAATTTAAGGAACAATGAAAAGGACAGGATAAATCTGAATCTAAACCTAGTCGGGCACAAGCAGTGTTTATATCAACAGAGACCCCCAGTTCATGTAGATTACTTCTCACCCGGCCGCTTATTCCCTCCTTTGGTGGCTGATACCTCTGGGTTCCAGATTTCCCAGGCAATGTAGCCAATTTTTAAGTCTAATAAATATTTTAAAATATAACCCTAAGGAAAAATAGAAAGAGAAAATCCCAAGACAGAATTTCACAGCAGTTTTAAAGCAGGACTTTGATTCTAGCTCCCTGATCTTTTCTGCCTTTGAAATAATGAATTTGTTATTACCAAGAGAAGGGAGAAGCTACAAAGGCAATTAAGAGCTCATTTTGAAAAGATCCATTAAAGTTTCTCATTACAATGTCAAATAAAATTAGAGATATGGTGGTATTTATATTTTTAAATTTAGATAACACAGCATACATAAATATTAGCATGCATGTTCTGCCAGGGTTAATATCTCCCTGCTCCTTAAATTCATCTGTATATTACTGCTGAATGTAAATTCTTAGTTGTAAATGTGATTGAAAACCAATGTAAGGCAGTCTAAATTTTAGAAAGACTACTTTCTAAATTTTACTTTTTACTATTTTACAGTGGACTGTTCTTTCAGAAAGATTTTAAAAATGGAAAAGCTTTGTATTAGCAAATAGTGTTCAATCCACTATTAAGAAAGCAAATGATTTAAATGTATATTATTAATTTAAAAATATACAGAGTACTACTCACCAAAGTGTTTACCTCTAAGAAGGGGTGTAGATTAAAGAGCAACTACCGTTTTACTCTATATTCTGTATTATTTGAGCTTTCACAATAGTATACGTTCATGTATACTATTGAAATTGAAAGTCAATAACATTTTTTAAAATTTATTTTATTAAAGTTTAGTTGATTTACAATGTTGTGTTAGTTTCTGGTGTAACATCAAAGTGATTCAGTTATACACACATATACATTCTTTTTCATATTCTCTTCCATTATGGTTTATCACAGGATATTGAATATAGTTCCCTGTGCTATACAGTAGGACCTTGTTGTTTATCCATTCTATATTATACTAGTTTGCATCTGCTAATCCCAAACTCCCAGTCCATCCCTTCCCCACCCCGCCTTGGCGACCACATATCTGTTCTCTATGTCTGCAAGTCTGTTTCTGTTTTATAGGTAAGTTCATTTGTGTCATATTTTAGATTCCACATGTAAGTGATATCATAGTATTTGTCTTTCTCTTTCTGATTTACTTCACTTAGTATGATAATCTCTAGGTCCATCCATGTTGCTGCAAATGGTATTATTTCACTTATTTTTTATGGCTGAGTAGTATTCCATTGTATATATGTACCACATCTTCTTTATCCATTCATCTATTGATGAACATTTGGATTGTTTCCATGTCCTGACTATTGTAAATAGTGCTGCAATAAGTATTAGGGTGCGTGCATCTTTTCAAATTATAGTTTTGTTTAGATATATGTCCAGGAGTGGGATTGCTGGATCATATGGTAGCTCTATTTTTAGTTTTTTGAGGAAATTCCATACTGTTTTCCATAGTAGCTGAAACAATTTACATTCTCACCAACAGTGTAAGAGGGTTACCTTTTCTCTGCACCCTCTGCAGGATTTGGAAAGTGAATAACATTTTTAAAAGAGAGTGTTAAATGTAGCTGTATTTCACTTTCTACAGTTACATAGCATATATTTCATTCCAGACTTTTCAAGCTGTGGTACTAGCAGTGTGTCAGAAAACTCTCTAGGCAAAAAATAAACTTGGTGGATTTACTCTCTAGTTAATCATTTAAAGCCTTATTTTTATGTTAAAGTAAATAGGATGCAAAATTTCCTTAAATTATTAATGTAAATCATGAGGCCTCAATCAATGTCATATTTGCTGTGAGCCACTTAGGGCTCTAGTTTATAGGGAAACTTGAGAAGTACCAAGGCTTGTCTCTGTTTTAAGAGCTGAAAAGTGAACTTTGGAGAAGCTTAATGACTTGTGTAAGTCATAGCTACTCATTTCCATTGTTAAAGAAAAATTATCCTGACATGTGTTAAAAACAGTAAAGAAGGGCTTCCCTGGTGGTACAGTGGTTAAGAATCCACCTGCCAATGCAGGGATCACAGGTTTGAGCCCTGCTCCGGGAAGATCCCACATGCCATGGAGCAACTAAGCCCGAGCGCCACAGCTACTGAGCCTGCACTCTAGAGCCCACAAGCCACAACTGCTGAAGCCTGTGCACCTAGAGCCTGTGCTCTGCAACAAGAGAAGCCACTGCAATGAGAAGCCCACACACCGCAATGAAGAGTAGCCCCCACTCACTGCAACTAGAGAAAAGCCCGCTTAGCAACGAAGACCCAGTGCAGCCAAAAATAAATAAATTAATTAATTAAAAAAAAAAAACGGTAAGGAAGACTTTATGCAAGACTAGTGCAATAGGGAGAGAGAGTGATCCCAACTCTGAATATAGCACAGACAGGGATTTATAGCCAAAGTGAGAAGGTCAGTAGATTGAAAATTACTCAGAGAAGATTTCAAGGGTAGGAGAACTCTCGCTAAACTGGCTTAGCAGGATTTTTGCTAAAGGCAGGCCAAGGTGGAGGCCTAGTAGAGAAGAGTGCTCAGAGGAGCCTGACTAAAGCTTAGTCAAGGAGGGAGGCTTTATCACTGTGGGCTCTATTTTCTATTTTGTTTGGCTCTTTTATTCCAACCAATAGCATCTGTCACCAAGAGTTTGCTCTGGCTAATTGGCAAAACCAGTCTTTGGTGGGGAGAGTGAAAATGGTAAGGTATGGCAGAGTTTTGAATAGTTTCATGGACTTTGGAAGATTTTCTAACAAAACAAAGAAATAAAATATATTCTCTGATTTTTAAAGTATTTATAGGAAAACAGAAGCATGCTGCCCACGAAATGGTTAAAAAGACTTTTTTAAAAAAATGATTGTCCTTACGTGCCTGTAAGGAAATTATATGAGTTTTGACCTCAATCCATCCACTTCCTACCCAAACAGAAAGCATGAAATGATACATCTCCTAAAAATGGTAGAGCTTTGCTTTAATTCCTCCTCTCTCAACTTTACAAATTCCAAGAGGCCAAAGAAAACATATTATTTTGAAAGCGTAGTTCATTTCTCAAAGATGTTATTATTTCCCTCATCACACAGTATGAGGTTTCATGCGGTAGCCCATGTAATTTTTACAGCTAAACACATGGTCCAAGGACAAAACAGTCATGGTCCGTGAAAAGCAGAGAGACTCAACAGTATGGCAGCCACTGGTTCACTTAAGCGGGCTGATCCCGTTTTTCTTATATATCTGGGAAATTGTATGAAAGAGTCTTATTCATGATATAAATATCCTGGGGCACTATTCTTCATAGAAACAAAGAGAAAAAAATAAGTTAATGTAAGGTTTATTATCTTTAAAAAGATTTAGTGTTAAAATTCTGATTGCCAATTTGCACCATATTTATGTTTAGTTATGGAAAGTTTCAATTGTCTCTTTATGCACCTTGGCTTCTGGCCGTAGGCGGAAGAGATGCTGGGATTTGAATTTGGGCCAAGAAAAGCTAAAGAGGCTAGGAGGCACTTACAGATGGAGATAATTAGCATATTAAAAATAGGCCAGCCAGATTTTTTTTTTTAATCAGGAAGTAGAGGGGTAAATGCTCTGTCTGGCAAGACTATAGAAGCTGTGTGGACAGAGGATGTGTGATTCAAACTCTGGTATGAGAATGGTATTTTACTTGAACCAGGCTTCAAAAGACTGGAGCAGGAGTTCCTTTTACTGGAAACCATGGAGTTGGCGAGCTTTGTAGGGGCCTCCCTTGAAATTCTGCTCCAAGGCCACTGTTTTGAATTTTGTTTGAAAGTCTTAGAATAGGAGACCCTTGGTTTGAGAAGACACAGGATAAACATCGTGAACTCTATTGCTTTCTAATGCCTGGTAGCGGAAGTGGCATTTCTGATACCACCTCACATTGAAAGGGGATTATAGAGGAAGGCGGTAAGTGGAAACCACAGCCCTAGAACGAGACTGCTCAGGCTTCCAGGGTCTATTTTGCCAGTCCTAAAGCAAAGGCTCGAGGCTGATCTGGATTCAGGCTCTATCAATGAGGTATGCTTAATTGACAGATAATTCACTGCCGTTTCCTGAAGTTCTGATTCACAGAGTCAGCCCTTCAGATCCTATGTTCCACCCATTCTCTGAAGTTCACTGTTATTCAGAACAGAACAAGGGGTGTCTTTCTTGGAGCTGGGCTTCTCCATGGGTGGTATGGGCACTCATGACTAAATACAGAATTATGTGTGTGGGCCAGGGGGGTTTATAACAATTACTAAAAATGAACAGTTCCTCAATTCTAATGGCTATCTGGAAGTATAGTTAGCTGTCTTCAGCTGAGTCTACTTACCACGGGTTTTACAAATACAACATCTTAACAAGTACTCCTGTAAAGCTTCTTCTTCTTTTTTTTTTTTTTCCTACAGGTAGTTAAATACCACAAAAAAAGAGAAAAGAGAAAAAAAAAAAAAAGAGAGAGAGATTTTGGAAATTCCATGAAAAGCTAAAAAATATAGAAGGGAAAATTATTAGTCTGAGATAATTTCATTGGTGACCTACTCAGAGGAAGAAGTTAGACCAAAAGACTCTTGTCTTTATTTCAGTGGGTTTGCTTCATTAGAGAGCGGGATCAGGGTGGGGGAAAGAGGAAGCCGTGCACTGCTTATTTTTAATATGTTTTATTTGACTTTATGTATGTGTTTTTAAATTTCCATAAAATTGAAAACTTTAAAAAATGGGAAATAACAACCCAAGAGTATAAATACAATTTTTATTTTGGTCTAGTTTCCTAAATGTGATGTATAATTCTCCTTAGTCCACTTCTCATATTAAAGACATAGTTCAGGGAGTTATATGAAAATGAGATATGGGCCTGTGGTGGATCACATATTTGTGTTCCCCCCAAATTCATATGTAGAAACCTTAACCCCCCTGTGATAGTATTTGGAGATGGAGCCTTTGGGAGGTCATTAGGGCTGGATGAGGTCATTGAGGGTAGGGTCCTCATAATGGGATCAATGTCCTTACACGAAAAGACACCAGAGAACTTACTCTCTCTCATCACCATGTGAGGACAAAGCAGGAAGGCAGTCATCTATAAGCCAGGAAGAGAGGTCTCACAAGAACCCAACCATACTGGCACCCATGTGATCTTGGACTTCCAGTCTCTGGATTGTGAGAAAATAAATTTCTGTTGTTTAAGGTACCCAATCTCTGATATTTTGTTATAGCAGCCCATGTTGACTAAGACAGGCCCACAGAGATCTTGGGATTCATTTGACCATGAAATATGTCATAATATTAGCCATCCCAAAATGTATTTCTTTCAGAACTATACATTTTAGCAAAGGAAAACACCAAAGAACATTAGAAAAGCATTATTATCTCAATACCTATTGGATAGCTTACTTCTTAAATAGCATTTAAAATGACTGTCACCGTCTTGTTTTGTTTTTAATTACCACAAGGAATATGGCACTCTGCTGTGTTCTTGGCTACATTACAGTGTTTGGTTACAAGTGCCCCTTAGCAGTGGTCAGAATAGCTTTGGCCAGTAATGGGGTACACATTCTTGCTTCATTAGGTGATATTATGACAAAAAGATAGCAGTATTTTCAAATGTAAACTAGTCTGCCCGTTAATTGTCTTATAGTATCAAGGTTTATAAGAAATGATTTACACAGGAGAAAACACTGGCTTGGTTTTGTAAACTACTGAAAACTGTGAAACTTGGAACTTGGTTTTGCTTGTATTTAAAGTGCTTTTAACTCTTCATTTTTCATTTGAATACTGAAGTTTGACCTGATGTAGAGTGTGTGGAAATTAATATTATAAACTTAAAATTAATTTAACCTTGGTTAATATTTTAAGAAGCACAGATCACAAATCCCAAAGATAATTAATGAGAAAACTTGAAAGGAAATATGAGAATTCAAAGCAGTGGCCATGACACTGGAGTCAGGATAAAAGAATGGATAATATTAAATTACAAGTTACCATAAAGTTATAAACAACATAAAAAGCACTAGTAGGTGGATGTAAGGGTCAGTTTCAATAAAATTTATTTAACCTATGTATCTTGTCATCCTGAAATGACTTTCTACCTAGCTTGCTTACTAAGAAGGATGCAGGGTAACAGCTCCTCCTTGCGGGTGTCTATGTAGGGGCAGGCTTGAACCTCAGCTTACGTGAGTGAGTCTGCGGAGAACATCTCATGATCCTCCTGTGACAGGAGAGGATGGGAATCTGTGAGGAGTGTCTCCGAGGCCACCTCCCACTCACCTCCCCAGATCCCCTGTAGACTGTCAGGACAGAGGGAAATTTTCTCTAGACTCTCCTTTTCAGGGTTTGAACAAATGAAATGATTTTGCCACAAATCCAGTTTTTAAAACACCATAGAGGGCTTCCCTGGTGGCGCAGTGGTTGAGAGTCCGCCTGCCGATGCAGGGGACACGGGTTCGTGCCCCGGTTTGGGAAGATCCCACATGCCGCGGAGCGGCTGGGCCCGTGAGCCATGGCCGCTGAGCCTGCGCGTCCAGAGCCTGTGCTCCGCAACGGGAGAGGCCACAGCAGTGAGAGGCCGCATACTGCAAAAAAAAAAAAAAAAAAACCACCATAGAAATTCTCATTCTTTCACATGCCTGCTTGACTAAACAGACTTTGAATTGGACATGTTTTGGATAGTAAAAGGAAACAATTGATGACACAAGAATCTCATCTTTACAGGTTGATGCATTTTTTTGCTGTGGATAGTGTGGCAGATGAAAAATAGTTACAAAAACTGCAAGTTGGTTAACCCAAGTCTATTTGATTCTTTTTTAAAAATTTATTTTATTGAAGTATAGTTGATTTACAATGATTTACAGTGTTGTGTTTATTTTGCTGTACAGCAAAGTGATTCAGTTATATATCATATATATAATATATTCTTTTTCACATTCTTTTCCATCATGGTTTATCACGGGATACTGAATATAGTTCCCTGTGCTATACAGTAGGACCCTGTTGTTTATCCATTCAATATATAATAGTTTGCATCTGCTGATCCCAAACTCCCAATCCATCTCTCCTCCATCCCCCCCCTTGACAACCATAGGTCTGTTCTCTCTATATATAAGTTTGTTCTGTTTCATAGATAAGTTCATTTGTGCCATCTTTTAGATTCCACATATAAGTGATATCATATGGTATTTGTCTTTCTCTTTCTGACTTACTTCACTTAAAATGATAATCTCTAGGTCCATCCATGCTGCTGAAAATGGCATTATTTCATTCTTTTTTATGGCTGAGTAATATTCCATTGTATATATGTACTACATCTTCTTTATCCATTCATCTGTTGATGGACATTTAGGTTGTTTCCATGTCTTGGCTATTGTAAATAGTGCTGCTATGAACATAGGGGTGCATCTTTCTTTTCATATTATAGTTTTGTCTGGTTATATGCCAAGGAGTGGAATTGCTGGATCATATGGCAACTCTATTTTTAGTCTTTTGAGGAATCTCCATACAGTTTTCCACAGTGGCTGCACCAATTTACATTCCCACCAACAGTGTAAGAGGGTTCCCTTTTCTCCATACCCTCTCCACCATTTGTTATTTGTAGACTTTTTAATGATGGCCATTCTGACCGGTGTGAGGTGGTACCTCATTGTAGTTTTGATTTGCATTTCTCTAATAATTAGTGATGATAAGCAGCCTTTCATGTGCTTCTTGGCCATCTCTATGTCTTCTTTGGAGAAATGTCTATTTAGGTCTTCTGCCCATTTTTGGGTTGGGTTGTTTGTTTTTTGTTATTAAGTTGTATGAGCTGTCTGTATATTTAGCCCTTATTAGTCACATCATTTGCAAATATTTTCTCCCAGTCAGTAGGTTGTCTTCTCATTTTGTCTATGGTTTCCTTTGCTGTGCAAAAGCTTATAAGTTTGATTAGGTCCAATTTGCTTATATTTGCTTTTATTTCTATTGCTTTCGGAGAGTGACCTAAGAAAACATTGGTATGATTTATGTCAGAGAATGTTTTGCCTATGTTCTCTTTTAGGATTTTTATGGTGTCATGTCTTATATTAAGTCTTTAAGCCATTTTGAGTTTATTATTGTGTATGGTGTGAGGGTGTGTTCTAACTTCATTGATTTGCATGCAGCTATCCAACTTTCCCAATACCCCTTGCTGAACAGACTGTCTTTTCCCCATTGTATATCCTTGCCTCCTTTGTTGAAGATTAATTGACTGTAGGTGTGTGGGTTTATTTCTGGGCTATTTTATTCCATTGGTGCATATCTCTGTTTTTGTGCCAATACCATGTTGTTTTGATTTCTGTAGCTTTGTACTATTGTCTCAAGTCTGGGAGGGTTATGGCCCCTGCTTTGTTCTTTTTCCTCAAGATTACTTTGGCAATTCTGGGCCTTTGAGGTTCTATATAAATTTTAGAATTATTTGTTCTAGTTCTGTGAAAAATGTCATGGGTAATTTGATAGGGATCACATTAACTCTGTAGATTGCTTTGGGTAGTATGGCATTTTTACTATATTAATTCTTTTGGTCCAAAGCATGGGATATCTTTCCATTTCTTTGAATCATCTTCAATTTCCTTTATTAATGTTTTATAGTTCTCAGCATATAAGTCTTTCACCTCCTTGCTCTGGTTTATTCCTAAGTATTTTATATGCCTTGATTCAATTTTAAAAAGGATTTTTTTACCTTCCTTTTCTGATATTTCATTGTTAGTGTAAAGAAAGAAAAGAGAAGTAAGTAAAGACCTGGGAATACAAGAGATAGATAAATTTGGGATTAATGAGCCAGGATTACAATAATAATAATAGTTAATACATAGCAAATGCTTATCTAACACTAGCATTTGCTAAAACTGTTATGCCCATTATCTCATTTAATAGAGAGGTAAAGTAATCATCTCAAGCCTGCACAAATATGTATTACACTTGGAGACAGATGTTGAGGCTCGACTCTCTGCCTCTAGGGCCAATGGCCTGCTGTTTTTAACTATGCACATGTTCATAATCTGGTGCCTTAAAATCTGCCAAACTGATGGCCTGATTTAAATTGTTCAAGGGATCCACAGTGATTGCTGTTAAGTGCAATTAACTAAGGAGAATTTGTTTTCACAAGTAACCAATTAACTCAAATGAATCATGAAGTGACTTGTCACTGGCAGAGTGCAGAGACCCCAGCTCCCGGGTGCGCACAGGGGCTGGAGGGCCATATCCTTGGGCTCTTCCCTCTTAAGGGTCTGTACTTTTTGAAGGGGAAGGAAATGCTGGGATGAGGACTGCTGCCATTGTAGGGGCAGAGAGCAAGCCCATCAGCTGCGAAGAGCAGATCTAATGGTGAGGGCGGTGGCCCAAGATAATGAAAGAAACCCTGAGAGAATAAAAGCAGCAGGAAAGAAATGATCTGGAAGCTGGGACAGGAAAGTGCTAGTGCCCTTGCAAGAAAGAAATCCATCAGCATGAAGCAAAAACTGAAGAACCTCTGGGAAATAGAGAAAATGCTGCAGAAGTCAAGGATATCTTCTATTTTCTTCCCCCCACATCTCCAGGTAACTGTTACGAGCACACTGTATGGGATGAGATGGTGGAGCGCTGGCCTTCTACCTTTAGTAGAGCTAGTTCACCCTCTGCCCCTGGATGAAAATGAAAACATTTGGTCACTACAGTTACTGTTAGTTACTAATTAGTCCTACTTCAGTTAAAATGTTCAGTTTCATATAGCAATTGAAATTCAGAAAGTGGTTAAAAATTGATGCCTCTCCCCACCCCTGGGGTCTGGTCAGATTCTTCTCTCTTCTTACCCAAAATTTCTATTCTTCCTCCCACTTCACTGGTCCACGGGTGACCCCTGGCCCTTGCAGGGATGGCGCTGGAGAGAAGAGGAGAGTTAAGGGGAACAAAAGTGCTCTGGGCCTGGCTGCTCTATGCTACCTGGTTACTTAATGCTCTTCTTAGCCCTTAGCAATCTAGCACTACCTCCCTCCAACTTCTCTCTGCAACAGTTTTGGAAAGGATCTAGGATGCCTCCAAGGCCAAGTTTTCTCACCGATGGTCCACATCACACCCACAGGAAACACTCACCACTTGTCAGCCCCAGCAAGCTCCAGGAGTGCCAGTGGGTCCTTCAGCTTGGCTGTCACAGATACCTGGCCAATCTATCACCCCGGAGATTTCTCAGGGGAGAGTCAGATACAAGTCCACTGTGTCCTTCAACTTTGGGGACACATAGCAGACTCTCCTGGTGGTTTAGTTAAAGATCTGGCTTAAGGAAAGGGGCAGGCATCCCTCAGAACTTGCCCTTGCAGAGGGCGTGGACTGTCAGTACAGCTCTCTAAAGACATCCTCCTAAGAAGTTGTATTTCAATCTCCTTCTCTACCCTTTTATTTTCCTGATAAGCACGAGGAGTGCTAAGGATTATCTACTAGTTCTCAGTCTCTTCAGTGCCAATCCAGCACTTCATTTAGAATAGGTATCTGTTGTTTTGCAATCAAAACTTCCATTCCACCATCCTGTTACAAAGTATTGCTTATGTTGTATATTTGGTATTTTCCATTTTTACATAAAACCCAAGTTTTCCAGGCCTCACCAGGTTGGGAGTATAAAATAATTTGCAGGCTATTTTTATGCCCAAATTATGATGGTAAAAGTTCCAACTGGTTTGATGACTAGTAATTTGTGCATCTCCAAGTGTTCCCAAGTTATTTTGGGGAGTTCACCGAAAGGATGCCACTCACATACCCACAAGCCAGTCTGTAACTGCGTGGTGTCTGCTTTTTCCTTCCTTTCCTACCCTGACTTATAATTTTCCACATTCTCTGTCTGCAGGTTTGAGGAGTGTCAAATCATTGCTGGCTTCCAAAGGGAGGTGGGGGCAATGGCCTTCTCTCCAATTGCGTGCCACATTTGGTCCACAGGACTCTAAAATGTCTCTTCTTTCCCAGAAATTAACTTTTGGCCATCTCATACGTCCCATCAATCCTCTAAATCACTCCTAAAAAAAATAGTGCCATTATTTTTGTGAATGTCACTTTTCTGACCTTGAGCGTATGACCCAGTCTAAGGTTATAAAATAATAACTCCCATCCTTAGCTTCCCACCAGCCACAGGCACCAACACTCCCAAATTCCTTCCTCTCTTCTCTCCTGCCCAAGGAAAATAGAAGCCTCCATGCTTAGTAGTGCATGGAAGGGAAGGGGAGGTGGAAGACTCACCAGTAACTTACGGGCCCATGTCTGCTGGCTAAGGATGTCCAATATTATCTTTCTCATACTTTCAAATTCAAGAACCACTCAGAAAAAAGTAAAGCAGATGACAACGTATATAGTCTGCTACTAATGGAGGGGAACATATAAATATGTACAAGTATAAATACAAAGAGTATCTCCAGAAGAACCCACAAGAGACTAATAACGGTGGTTGCCTCCACGGTGGGAACTTGGTTACTGGGGATCAGAAGAGAAGACTTACTTCTCACCCTATTTCATTTTGTACCTTTTGAATATTTTACATGTGTATGTCTTCCTTATTCAAAATGAAGTTTTCAAACTCTGCCCCTTTCTGAAACTGGGTGGGCTTTTGTGACTGCTGTATCTAATCAAGTATGACAGAAATGATACTCTGTGACTTCTGAAACTGTCATAAAAGATGAAACAACTAAAAAAATATAAAGTTTTCAAGAATACTTATAAAAATATTTTCCTTCAATTACAAATAATTTTTAAAATTATAGTCTGAATATTTTTAATAGCTCTGTTGAAAACAGATTTGCAATGAAAACAAAAGGTTAAAATTTTTCCTTTTTCTGTGTGTGATTACATTTTTCAAAGCAAAAAGTCTTTTCTAAAAAGCACTGCTCTACAGTTTTCCCTTTTCCAGTGTTCTAACAAAATATAAACTCTTTTGGTTTAAGTCTCCATGTCACTGAGGAATTTAGACAGTGACAAATTGCAAACAGTGGCTGACTCATTTACTTGTTCTTGGTACTCTGTGTAATATGGATTCAACATCCCCTGCTGAATCCTGCTAACGTCCTTTCAAATGAACAAATATCAAAAGTTTCAAAACAAGCAAAGACTTCAGTATTATTATCCCATACATTTTTAATTGAGCAATTCTAAATTTATGTATAGTGTATCTAGAATGGGCTTATACTTCCAATGAATAAATGTATCACTTGTGATTTTTCTCTCGGCCTCTGTCTACACAATAGTACAAAAAGGGTTTTATAAGGAAAAATGGAGACCATGATTTGTTGCCTTTATGATACTCAAATGTTTTTCCTGACAACAAAATGTAACCTAGTTTTCCCAGATCCATACCAGTTGGAAGGGAGAGGGGGAGATAAGGACAGTGATTAGGGGAACGAGGTACACAATCAAAGTGTGTGGATGATAATAAGACTCAGTAACAAAATCATCTTAATTCCAATAAGGTCCTGAGGGTTAACAGGTTTTCTTTGAGACCACTTCTTTCCCACTGACTCTTTCTCCTCAACTTGGGAATATGTTCAAGTCTCTTCCACCTTAAACTCTCTCTATTCTCACACACACACACACACACAAACACACACACACCCATACAACACTCCCAGAGAGACACACAGGCCCAGGTATACACACAGATACATACAGACATAGCCATGCATACGGATAGACAGACAAAGGCTCACACACATTGTCATACACACACGTACACAGAAGCACACCACCCAGAGTTACCGTCTCACACACACATACACCATTTCTAGGTGCTCTGTTCCCCGGTTCGTGCCTCTTACTCTTTTGGGGTGAAAGTCAAGCCTTTAAGAAAGGATCTACACTTGCTACTCCCATTTCTCATCTCCCTGTCCTTCCTTCTCCCTCTGCAATCTGCTCCCAGCTCCCCCATGTCATTAAATCACTTTGTCTTAGGTCACCATTGATTTCCCAATGGCCAAACCCCATGAACACATTTCAGTCCTTAGCTTCCACGACCTCTCCTAGCATCTGACTCTGTTTAATAATCCCTTGTTGAAACACACTTGTCAGTTGAGTTTCATGGAGCTACTTCAACCTAGTTTTCCTCTTATCTTTCTGACTACTCCTCACTTATTCAATAATTTTATTATTTTTAAGTTATTATCTGTTTCATGTATATTATATATCAGGAACCACAGCTGCTTCTTTCACAGAGTTTACTGACAAGTGGGGAAGAAAGGCAATAAAATCAACAATTATTATAAAAAATCATAAATGCCGTGACTGGAGAGCAGGACGGGGAGAGGTGGCAGGGACATCTAGACCTCCTACACTGTTGAAAACAGTGGCTTCCCAGAGAAGTGATATGTAAGCATGAGTAGGGGTCACCCACAGGTAAGTGTGTTCCAGACAGAGGGAAGAGAGTAGGCAGAGGTCTGAAGGTAAGAGAGAACCATCATTCATTTGAGGGACTAAAACAATTTCACTATAGCTGGAACACAGATATTAACTATTGTTACTGAGGCTACTTGGTGCCCAGCTCTAGATTAAATGCTTTTACATAGTACCCCTCATTTAATCCAAATGTTGCCATGCAATAGTTATTTTTTTGTTTTGTCTTTTGTTTTTATCTTTTTAAAAAATTTTTATTGAAATATACTTGATTTACAATATTGTATTAGTTTCAGATGTACAGCAAAGTGATTCAGTTATACATATATATATAGATATGTATATTCTTTTTTTACATTCTCTTCCATTATAGGTTATTATAAGATATTGAATACAGTTTCTGATGCTATACAATAGGTTCTTGTTGTTTGTCTGTTTTATATATAGTAGTGGGTATATTTTATAAACTCCTAATTTATCCCTCCCCAACCTTTCCCCTTTAGAAACCATAAGTTTGTTTTCTATTTCCGTGGGTCTTTCTATTTCCGTGTTTCTGTTTTGTAAATAAGTTCATTTGTATTCTATTTTTAGATTCCACATATAAGCCATATCACATGATATTTGTCTTTGTCTGTCTGGCTTACTTCACTTAGTATGATAATCTCTAGGTCCATCCATGATGCTGTAAATGGCATCATTTCATTCTTTTTTATGGCTGAGGAATATTCCATTGTGTATATATACCATATCTTCTTTATCCATTCATCTGTTGATGGACACTGAGGTTGCTTCCATGTCCTGGCTATTGTAAATAGAGCTGCAATGAACATTGGGATACATGTATCTTTTTGAATTATGGTTTTCTCCAGAGGTATGCCCAGGAGTGGGATTGCTGAATCATATGGTAGCTCTATTTTTAGATTTTAAGGACCTCCACACTCCATAGTGGTTGTACCAATTTACATTCCCATCAACAGTGTATGAGGGTTCCCTTTTCTCCACACCCTCTCCAGCATTTATTGTTTGTAGATTTTTTGATGATGGCCATTCTGACTGGTGTGAGGTGATGCCTCATTGCAGTTTTGATCTGTATTTCTCTAATAATTAGCAATGTTGAACATCTTTTCATGTACCTTTTGGCATCTGTATGTCTTCTTTGAAGAAATGTCTATTTAGGTCTTCTGCCCACTTTTTGACTGGGTTTTTGGTTTTTTTGATATTGAGCTGTATCAGCTGTTTGTATATTTTGGAGATTAACCCCTTGTCAGTCTCATTGTTTGCAAATATTTTCTCCCATTCTGCATCGTGTCTTTTTGTTTTGTTTATGGTTTCCTTTGCTATGCAAAAGATTAGGCCCCATTTGTTTATTTTTGTTTTTATTTCCATTATTCTAGGAGATAGATCCAAAAAAATATTGCTGCGATTTATGTCAAAGAGTGTTCTGCCTATGTTTTCCTCTAGGAGTTTTATAATATCTGGTTTTACATTTAGGTATTTAATCCATTTTGAGTTTACTTTTGTGTATCGTATTACAAAATGCTCTAATGTCATTCTTTTACATGTGGCTGTCATCAATATACATTTCTTAAATAGAGTAAGAACTTAACTGTAATTTTACACAGAAATATACTCCTGCATAGTAAAGGACTGTGTGTGCTTGTGAGAAGTTGGACTGTGGGAAGGTTGTGCAGTGAGAATGCTGGATAATTATTGTTATTCCTATTTTTACAGAAAATAATAATTATAGCTAGTATATAAGTGCTTATAGTCTATTGATTATTGTTATAAGTGCTTGATAATGTCTTAATCCACTGAATCTTCATTGCAACTCTATATTACATATGTGAATATGTATAATATTATATATTACTTATACAGCATATAATATATACATATTTTATAATATATTATAGATATTATAAATACTATTGCTATCCCAATTTTACCAGATCATGAAGCTTGCCAAAGGCCAGCCCAGGCAATCTGTACTTTTGCAGGAGTTAGAGGATAAGTAAAAGATAAGGATGAGATTGGAGAAGTGTGTTAGTGATGGAGCTCCAAGGTCAGGAGGCAGGGAGGAAGAGCAAGAAGAATGGGCCAAGAGAATGCTGGAGGGGATGGACGTACAGAGGAACTATCATCTTGGGGAAAGATCAACAAGGGATGCAAGGGACATTGGCTTCACTAAACCCATAGTTTCCCCTCTAAGCTAAGTCTTTATACTCATCACTTTATATTTCACTGGTAAAGCTGATTTTTCACAGCTAAAGCTGATTGAAAAACAGCAACCCCAATTTCTTGAACAATTCTGTATAAGGTATGAATAGGCAAATAAGATGTCTTCACTCCTAAGAGACAGAATCCTTGACAGACCCACTAACATGATTGAATTTCTCATTGGGAAAACAATCTTTTCTCTACAACCTAACTTTCAAAGTAATAACAGTACAATTATAAATGAGCACCTAATACATACCCGAACAAAATCGCATGCCTTATATGCATTATCTTATTTAACCTTCAGTATAAGGTATGTATGATTATCTTCCTTCTTCAGAGGGGGAAACTAAGGTCTAGCGGTATTAAATAACTTGTAGCCTATTACAGGGGTCCCCAGTCCCCGGTCTGTGGCCTGTTAGGAACCGGGCCACACAGCAGGAGGTGAGCAGTGGGCGAGCGAGCGAAGCTTCACCTGTATTTACAGCTGCTCCCCATCGCTCGCGTTACCATCTGAGTTCCGCCTCTTGTCAGATCAGATCAATGGCGACATTAGCTTCTCATAGGAGCACAAACCCTGCTGTGAACTGCACATGCGAGGGATCTAGGTTGTGTGCTCCTTATGAGAATCTAAAGCCTGATGATCTGAGATGGAGCTAAGGCGGTCCCATCATTCCCACATGGGCCCATCTAGTTGCAGGAAAACAAGCTCAGGGCTCCCACTGATTCTGCATTGTGGTGAGTTATATAATTATATATTACAATGTAATAATAATAGAAATAAAGTGCACAATAAATGTAATGCACTTGAATCATCCCGAAACCACCCCCCCCAACGCTGGTCCATGGAAAAATTGTCCTCCATGAAACCGGTCCCCAGTGCCAAAAAGGTTGGGGACCGCAGGCCTATCAGATACGTTCAGGAGGCAGAATTAAACCCTGAACGTCTGAGTCCGAAGTCCATGCTTGTTCTACTCCACTATACTCCCTCTAGGAAGAATGAATGAATCCCGGGTAACCTAGGCTGACCTGCTGAACTATCTAACTCACTCTGTTTTAGAGAGGTGGGGTCACTGTCTTCCTGCCCATATTACATAGTACCTTACCACACCCTCCCCTGCTGTGGCATGACAGACAAGACCCTTGCTACTTTATAAACCAGCCCCAAGGAGCCTTCCCCATTCATCTCTCACCACTTCTGTTTTTTTCTCTTTGTCCCCTTCACCCTTACCTCATTCCTACCACTATATTCCCAAAGAACATTTAATGTCATGGTCATGAAAATTTCTCGTGATAATGTCTTATTTTTCTTAAAGTCAAATAATATGCATATGATTCCAATCAGGGAGACCACATATATGTGCATAACAAAGACTAAAAGGATAGACATAAAATATTATCAATAGTGATTTCAGGAAGGTTATATTATAGGTGGTTTTTATTTTCTTGTTTATGATTTCTGGGTTTTCCCAGTGATCATCAATAAAAAATGTATTTTAATAATAAAAATTGAACAAAATGTTTGCAATAGCTGTTACACCAATGTACCTTTCTTTCATAGCAGTTATCTAATTCTCTGCAATTTGCTATAAAATAGAAAATAAAGAGGAGGTAGTTGTACTCATAGCCATAATGTTAAGCTTAGATGCATTACAAGTATTATGTATATTACTATTTAAGGTAAAACAATGAAAAGTGGATCCCTTTTCATGGAGGAGTAGCAGCTCCTCTGGCAGACAACATATGCAGCCATGGACTGAGCTGAAATCAGTCATTTCTTTCTACTTTCTAAGTTCTGCAGAGGTGAAAGCACAGTATGTATCTTAATGCTCTGTCTCCCAACAGGGGCTCTGGTAAGTTTATCTCAGCTGGAAGCATTTCTTTGCACATGTCTCAGAATCATAATGAAAATAGTCTCTCATCTGAAAAATAAATGCATCAAATGTAGAGGTCATAAGTACAAAAGGGGAAAGAATGTTGTCATTAATCATCTTGACCCCAACCGATTGAATCCCTCTTACACTCATAATATCTTTTCTTCCTTCTTTCAACCTAATGCCATCTGGTTCAAAGATTTGGGGCTATTGGCTCCATTAAAAGTAATCTTAGGAACTTGTAATTTACATGCATCAAGGATTTTAACACCAGTGAGCTCTGTAAAATATCCTGCAAGAACCCAAATTTCCAGAATACATTAAAAGACCAATGGTTTTGCTTTTCTTTCTGAATTTAGTTTTAACTATAGTTTCTCTCTCTCCCTATCTCTCCCTCAGATTGTCCTGAGCCTATACCTCAGGAGGCTGTTCATACATACCACTATCTCAACTGCTTTTACTACCCTCCCCCTAGTTTCCCATGAATTCTTTAAAAAAAGAATCTCAGATTCACAGAATTTTAGAAGGGACCTTAGGAGTCTCCATTCCGACAGCATCTTTTTTGTAGATGAGGACATTGTAGCCCACAGAGGTTAAGCGATCAGCTCAGAAATACAGAGATAATTTGCAGGAGGGGAGGGTCTCCTGATTCCAAATTGGGTACTCCTTTCATTATACCACACACTGTCTCCCATGAATCAGTAAATTCTTTCTAAGGCAAGGACTTCCCAAACAATGTGACAGCATCAGAACAAACTTTGCTCTCATGAAAGCCAAAGCCCTTTTGCCAAGACTCTCCAGGGTTCTCCTCAAATCTCACGGCCTCTATGACATTAATAACCATTTGTTTAAGGGCTACTGATTGCCTAGTTATTATGCATCATCTCCAACCTTCAAAACAACCTTCAAAGCATCTATCAAAATTCCCCATTTTGCTGATGAGGGAACTGAATCATTGAGAGAGTTAAGCAATTTGCCTAAGACCCTATAGCTGAACATAGGAGATCCAGGATTTGGACCTACGTCTTAAATGCTTTTTGCATGTGCTGGGTTGCTTCTCCTTCCACGATACCAGATCTTAACTCCAAGGACAGATTTATCTATGCCACTTTTTAAAAGGCAGAACAAATATTTGTGGTTTATAATAAAACGTATCCATAGTATACTGCTCTTGCTTTTATTCATTCATTCATTCATTTGTTCAGTATACAGACATTGGAAACACAGGCATTAATACAACACTCCAGAAAGAACTGTAAACTTACCATAGTATTCAGTAGCACAGTCAGATACTCACAGACTTTGATCACTTAATGCGCTTAATAGGTTGTTCTGGGGTGTACACTTAAGAAGAAAAAGTACTTAGAAAGGAATCTGAAGGTAGCAAAATAATCAGATGGTTGGAAAGCAAAGAACTACACAATGAAGGGAATTATTTTGCCAGCTCAACAGAAAGCAACACGATAATCATTTTCTGGTGTATGGAAGGTTGTTATCCTGACCATGATGGCAGACCATTCTCCATTTCCAAATACAGTGAGACAAAAAGAAGTATAACAAAACATGGAGGGTTTGGCTAAATGTATTCAGTAGTCTGCTGGGCATGATTTTAAAATTTGGCTTAATTTATGGAAAACAGATCATAGAATCTCAAGAATGGTGGACTTTCTAACCACACAAGACTTTATAAATTGGTGGTTTACACATGATAAAGCTATGATTTTCTTTAAATAAGGTCCATGTGAAGAGAAGAATGGGAAAAAATTGACATTAAGGTACCTGACATCTCCAAAATTCTATAGAATGAAGCATTTTAATATGCATTTAATATCCCCACCTAAAATTACTGTATTTATTCCTGCAGAAGGGCTAACCAATATTTCCATGACCACTAATGTCTTGGTGGCCACAGCCCTGGCTCTCTTCTTTGTCTCTCATCTGCATGCAATTGGAGCAGGTGTTATGTGAAAAGTCCCCTTCTCCAATCTGCCCTGAGGCAGGAACCCTAAAACTTTGTAAATATAAATCATGGGGCCCAGATAAAACTAAGGAGAGGAAGTGGGGAGGAAAAAAGAAAGGTCAGTAGTACATTTAGAAGGAGATTCCAGGGATGACACTTGAGCAGGCTTTACATCTCTTTTTTATTATTTTTTGTTGACATACAGTTGATTTATAATATTATATGTTACAGGTATATAATATAGTGATACAATTTTTAAAGGTTATACTCCATTTGTAGTTATTATAAAATATTGGTTTTATTCCCTGTGTTTTACAATATAACCTTACAAGGATATGCTACAGCTTATTTTATACATAATAGTTTGTAGGCTTTATAGCTTTTAAACTCTTGTGCAAAGTCAGTTGCTCCGCTGATTAGTACCTATTCATAGTGGTGTGAAGACAAATGAGTGCATTATATACAATATATATAATGCTCACAATAATGTCTGGCATAGACTAAGCTGAATATTAACTATCATGACTACTATAATTATGACAGTTCTAATACTTGTCCTAGGATGGATTTCCTAGAAGCAGCCGCTGAGATAAGGATTCCTGAACAAATGATTTACTGAGGATGTACTCCCCAGAGAAACCAATTAGGGAGGGAGAGAAGCAGAGCAAGGTAGCCAAAGAAGCCAAGCTCTAGTAGACTTCAGGCAAAGTCCCAGTTCCTGCCTGATCCTGTGCGGAGCTCTGGAGCATAAATGATACCTCAGCATTTGCCCTGCCTTGAGGCAAGAGAGTTGGGCTTTCATGCTCCCACACCATAGTCATCAGCTACTGGCTGCACTGGACACGTTTAGCTGTCTGTGCAAAGTAGCCCAGGGGCAGTCTCTGAAGGAGGTCACAGGGGCAAGCAGTTAGAAGCACAGCACACAGAAACTAGAGACTGACACCCAGAACAAGAAAAAGGAGCTCAGGGGATCTAGATGGAACACTGACGGTCTTCTCTCCAGTACTCCGGAGCTGTTGTACAGTCTCACCAGCATCCAGTGAGCCATTTTTACTACTTGATTTATATTCAGTCATTCCGGTAGTGTCCATGCAGTACATGTGTGCTCACTCAGACAACCTTGCTTCCCTAGCTCTGCTCCCTGACACCAGAAAACTTATGGACTATTTCTACCAAAAACATTGTTATTATGTTACGTGTAACTTTAAATAACAGTTGCTGCTCCTACAACTCAATAGCAATGAAACAAATAACCTGATTAGAAAATGGGCAAAAGACTTGAATAGACATTTCTCTAAAGAAGAGATACAAATGGCCAATAGGTATATGAAAAGGCGCTCGACATCACTAATCCTCAGGGAAATGCAAATCAATACCACATTGAGATACTACTTCACACCTGTTAGAATGTCTATCATCAAAAGCCACAAAAGCTAACAAGTGTTGGCAAGGCTGTGGAGAAAAAAGAACCCTTGTACACTCTGATGGGAATATAAATTGGTGCGGGCATTATGGCAAACAGTATGGAGGTTCCTCAGAAGCTTAAAAACAGAACAACCGTAAGATCCAGCAATCCCACTTCTGGGTATTTTGCCAAAGGAATTGAGATCAGGATCGTGAAGAGATATCTGCACTCCCATGTTCTTTACAGCATTACTCACAATAACCAAGACATGGAAGCAGCCTAAATGTCTATCTACAGATGAATGGATAAAGACGTGGTATAGGCCTACAATGGGCTATAATTTATCCTTTAAAAAGAAGGAAATCCTGCCATTTGCAACAACATGGATAAACCTAGAGGGCATTACGCTAAGTGACATAAGCCAGACAAAGAAAGACAAATTCTTTACTATACCACTTACGTGAGGAATCTAAACTGGCCAAACTCCTCAAGGCAGAGGGTGGAATGGTGGTTGCCAGAAACTAGGGGAAGGAGGAAGCTGGAAGGTATTAGTCAAAGGGTACAAATTTTGGTCATGCAAGATGAATAAGTCCTAGTCCATTGTATAGCATAGAGACTACAGTTAATAATATTGAATTGTATACTTAGAAATTTGCCAAGAAGGCAGATCTTATGTTAAGTTTTCATATCACTGAAAAATGATAATAATAGCAAAGGGGGGGGGGAGGAAATGTTTGGAGGTGATAGAGATGTTAATGGCATTGATTGTGTTGATGGTTTCAAAGATATATACTTATCTCCAAACTCATCAAGTTGCGTTGTACATGTGCAGCATGTCACTCATGCCTTAATAAAATGGTTAAGAGAAATAACAGTTAGTCCTTTGGATAATCTCAGTTGTTGGAATCTCAGGGCAAGAAGAGAATTAGAGGAGGAAATGTAGGACTCCTAACTGAGATATAGCTGTGACATGAGGGAGTGAAAAATATCCTCTGGACAATGCCATGTACTCATGCCTTTCTGAGAGATACAGAAGGGGAGGGGACACTGAGTCTTGAAGAACATTCTTACCACCTCTCTACTCTATTTCGGTGTCCTTTCTGACATGAAAGTTTGCACAAAGGAAGGGCTTGGAGCCCAAGTGTCTCCGATATTGAAGATGTAGAAAAGCACACATTAGAAGCGGGGTAATAGGACAGCCACAGAGCCATCTATCGCTAATCCTTCCCTACACACGAAAGAAGAGTAATGACTGATTAAACTACAGCAAAGCTAATTTTTCAGGTTCCAGATTCTATACACCTCCCAACTCTCAATCTACCACTCATTTATTTCACTGGTTTTACTTCTGATAAAATCGTTTCTCTTCAATAATTATATTCTGAAGAATGTTTGACTTTTCAAAATCAATTCTTAACTATCCCCAGAGCACCTGAAAAGTTGCCTATCTGATGAAAAAAAACACTTTCATTTTTATGCTCCAAAAACTCAAAATTGGCCACAGTGAAATTTTATCAGACATTTTAAAAGAGGGGGAAAAAATCAGTTCTGGATTGAAAGTAAGAATAAGAAACTTAGAGCCCGTGGGGGACAAGAAACTTAGAATGAAAGTGCTTTCTCAACCAGAGCACTCCTGTTGAAACATGATAATAAAATGTCCACAGTTACAGAGGTGAAATCCTAACTGGCACAATCTGAACAAAAGAAAAAAACCTTTATATTTCTGGAAGCATATCTGTTTGCCCAGGCATTTAGGTCTTTCTTTAGACAAACACGTGTCACTTTTTATTGCTTATCAAATATTGAATTGGTTGGATTAAATCTTTGAGTTTGATCTTGCTGTACAAAACATGAGACCATTTTCCTAGACTTGAGTGAGCCCATGGATGAATAGCATGTATAAATTGTTATTACACTCATCTTTCAATGGAGCTGAGCTAACTGACATGCACTATCTAATCCATTTCCCCATTGTGCTTAAATTTTAACAAGAAACACATTGAAAGATTTAAAACCATCTGCAAGCTTAATTAGCATGAACTCTAAGGGATTGTTTTAATTCTATTGTCATACCAGAATGCTATTACAGTAAGTATTGTTTGAAATTAGTGAGCCATAGCTAGGGCTGAAGAGCAATTTTTGGTATTTTGGAAATTCTCCTTGCTTTAGTAGAATTTGACTTACAATAAAATTACAATTTGGTGTAAAGTTTGCTGTTTTCACTAGCCAAGAAACCATTTATTAAACAGCTACTATATTAAACTTACAGTGGCAGGTTAATATATCATAATCAGAGTACATTCAATTTTTTAAGGAATAATAGCATTTATTTGGCTGTTTTCACTTATTTAAAAGAATCTTTCTGAAATGGGGAGGGGAAAACTTAGGCTGTAGTTGAAAAGCCAAAACAAATATATAATATATGATGCAGTTGGAAATATATATGCCAATATTTCATAGCTGTATGTGATAAATGACAACTAGATGGCCAGATAATTTTTTTTTAAGTTCAGAAGAAGAGATCACATCATATTTAGTGGGAACAGTATCATCTTTTCTCTAGGAAATCCTTACCTATAGAGATGGAATTGACTGGGACTTTAAAGTGAATGACCAGAATGGTGGAGAGACTCCTCAGACTCCAGATAGATTTAGGCAATCCTGAAGCAGAGAAAAAGTGTGTTTTGTTTCCCAGAGTAAGAGTGAAAGCATGGTGTCAGAATAGCAGTCTCTAGGGATGATGAGTGTGGTGCCCAAGGAAAGGCTCACAGAGTCTGCATAACCTAGGGTTGAGCAGGGAGGACAGAGATTTCTTGGCTCCTAAAAAAGCACAGAAGATGCAAAAGGCAAATCACAGACTCAAAGGCATCTAACTGGGGGATGAAGAGAATGCAGAGTTATTCACATAGTCATATGAGGGAAGCTTCATAGGGATTGCAATTGTCTCAACATGTCAGGTATAAAGGCCAATGCCCAAAGACCAGGGTCAGTTACAACTCGGTGGTGACCATCACATGCCATAGGATGGTTGAAGGTCTGAGATTCCCTCACCTGGATGACACTTAAGCCTCCCATTACCCAGATCATTAGAAGGGTTAAGGGGAGAAAGAGAGGCAGAAATCAAGTTATTTCCTTGCACGGTGAGTTTTGTAGCTATAAATGCATGTTGGCTGGGCACAATTACACAATGATCTATTCAGTCATTCAACAGCATTCATTGTGCTAGAATTTTGGAACACTAATATCATCGGATGATAGCCACTATGTAAGTTCCAAGAAGCATAAACATTAATGAGAGAATGACCAACCCTGTCCTCAAGCTTGTTACAGCTAATAAAATAGAAAAGCATATAAAGAAATAATTGTGTTATAGAGTAATATGTGTTTTAATGGTATGTAAACATAGCTTCTCAGAGGGTGTATATAGGAGAGTCTCACTGTGGAAGACATGTGGAGTTGTTTTTTTTGATTGTTTTTGGGTTTTTTTTTGCGGTACGTGGGCCTCTCACTGTTGTGGCCTCTCCCATTGCGGAGCACAGGCTCTGGACGCGCAGGCTTAGCAGCCGTGGCTCATGGGCCTAGCCGCTCCGCGGCATGTGGGATCTTCCCGGACCAGGGCACGAACCCGTGTCGCCTGCATCGGCAGGCGGACTCTCAACCACTGCGCCACCAGGGAAGCTCGTGGAGTTGGTTTTTTTAGGAGTTGAACAAGAGATGAAACATTTACCAGACAGAGGAAACAGCAAAGAGTAAACACATACATATATATCAAAACATAGAGGTTAAAAAAACAATGTACAATTGATCCTTTTTAAAAAAAATTTATTTTATTTATTTATTTTTGGCTGGGTTGGGTCTTCATTGCTGCATGCAGGCTTTCTCTAGTTTCAGCGAGCGGGGACTACTCTTCATTGTGTGCGCAGGCCTCTCATTGCAGTGGCTTCTCTTGTTGCAGAGCACAGGCTCTAGGTGCGTGCGCGGGCTTCAATAGTTGTGGCTCGCGGGTCCTAGAGCGCAGGCTCAGCAGTTGTGGTGCAGGGGCCCAGTTGCTCTGCGGCATGTGGGATTTTCCTGGACCAGGGATCAAACCCGTGTCCCCTGCATTGGCAGGTGAATTCTTAACCACTGTGCCACCAGGGAAGCCCACAGTTGACCCTTGAACAACACATGTTTGAACTGCACAGGTCCACTTACATGTGAAATTTTTTCAATGAATATATTGGAAAAAGTTTTTGGAGATCTGAGACAGTTTGAAAAACCTCACAGATGAACCTTGTAGCCTGGAAATATCAAAAAAAAAGTAAGAAAAAAATATGTCATGAATACAATAAATATCTGTAGATTCTGATCTATTTTTACATAGGCCTAAGTGACTGACATTTCATACAAAATTAATAACGTGTTAGTTTTCTTACTGTTTTGTAATTTTACTTTCAAAGAATTACATTACCACACAGTATGCCTCACTCGTATTTGGAGAAACGGTGTATCAGCCTATCATCACAGGTAACTGGTTTTTTAAAAAAATTAACAATGCTGCCAATACTGTATTATCAATGTGACTGCAATACTGTATGCCATGAAGATTTTATAAAAATTCATTTGTTGGTGTATAGGCTAGGCTACCCTGAGGCAATCACATCGATTACACTAGGCTACCATAAAGCAGTCATACTGCTGCTTTTTCGTTATCAATGCATGAATTGTTATACCTGCAAAGAAATATGAATTTCTTTTTCACATTTTTCATTTTTGATGTCTAGTGTTAGTAATACATATAACGTCTACAGCGTTTTGTATCATATATGACAATATCGGCGTAGGTACTGACAGACAATTCATCTTGTAAATAGGTGGCATAAACGTACAGTATTGATAAACGCAGTTCAGTATTGTAAATGTATTTTCTCTTCCTTATGACTTTCTTAATATTTTCTTCTCTCTCGCTTACTTTATTGTAAGAATACAGTGTATAATACATATACATACAAAATATGTGTTAATAGACTGTTCATGTTATCAGTAAGGCTTCCAGTCAACAGGAGGCTATTAGTAGTTAAGTTTTGGGGGAGTCAAAAGTTATATGTGGGGGCTTCCCTGGTGGCGCAGTGGTTGAGAGTCCGCCTGCCGATGCGGGGGACATGGGTTCGTGCCCCGGTCCGGGAGGATCCCACATGCCGCGGAGCGGCTGGGCCCGTGAGCCATGGCCGCTGAGCCTGCGCGTCCGGAGCCTGTGCTCCGCAACGGGAGAGTCCACAACAGTGAGAGGCCCGCGTACCGCAAACAAACAAACAAAAAGTTATATGTGGATTTTCCACTGCTCACAGCTCACACCTAACCCCCACGTTGTTCAAGGGTCAACTGTAAATGGTTTAGAATGGATGGGGAGTAGACTTCAGTTGTGGAAAATAATATTGGAAACGTATGCGCAGACCAAGGTTATGGAATTTCTTGCATATGTAAAGAGTTCATCCTTTGTTTTTTGTTTGTGTTTGGTTTTATTTTTTAATTAGGGAAATCCTAAAGAATTTTTAAGCAATTGCCAACTATCAAGTTTATGTCAGAGTATCTATTATTTTTAATTACTGATGGTCTTTTTTTTTTTAATTTATTTTTTTGGCTGTGTTGGGTCCTTGTTGCTACATGTGGGCTTTCTCTAGTTGTGGCGAGTGGGGTCAACTCTTCATTGCGGTGCGCGGGCTTCTCATTGCGGTGGCTTCTCTTGTTGCAGAGCACGGGCTCTAGGTGCGCGGGCTCACATGGGCTTAGTTGCTCTGAGTCATGTGGGATCTTCCTGGACCAGGGCTCGAACCCGTGTCCCCTGCATTGGCAGGCGGATTCTTAACCACTGCACCACAAGGGAAGCCCTGATGGTCTTTTTAATTACCTCCTAATCACCCTGCTGGTGAGGCAGGGACTCCCACCCAAGGGTGATGGGTGGTTGAATGTAAGATACCCAGCACTGGACAGATGAGGTCAACAGCAGTTTATTATATCGTAGCCTGGGGGAGCAGAACATCACAGGCCACGCAGGGCCGGGGTTGCATTCAGGAAAAGAGTGAACCAGCAGGGGCTTCAGGAGGCAGGCTCTGTGGCATCAAGACAATGAGGTGCCCCTTGGTTCTGATGAGAAGATGTGATTGGCTTGTTTGAGTACTTCTGTGGGCTGGCAGGGAACTGAAACCCCTTCTCAGAGACAAGTAGGAAGGGCACCTGGTCCTCTTGATAAGGAGGGTGGTTTGATTAGAGGACGTTATTCACAGGAGTGGAGTAGGGAGGGAAACTTGCAGTTAGGCCATTTGAAGATGGAATGTTCTAAAATTCTAGCATATTATTCAGAAAGAAATGTAGTACATAGTATGTACTTAATATATGTTCCCTTCCCTTGCCATCTTTTTCTCCTGATCTCACCCATAGAGTAGTTTTTCTCTCTTGTTTGAAATTGTATAACACTCGGCAACTTCGTTTTTTTTTTTTAATTTATCCAACTACGTTTGTCATATGATTGTGCCCAAGTTATTTACATCTCTAGAAGAAGTTGCTAGAATTGCATATATCTCAGGATTCCCTACACTGCTGGGAAAGTGCCATGTACATAGTAGCTACTCAATACATTTATCATATTGAACTCCAAAGCAGTCAAGTAATACGACCAAAACAAGAAGTAGCAGAGCCAAATCTCTTGACACCAATCACATCATTTTTCAACTCTGCCAATAGTAGGGACTGCTTGTATTGGAGATTTGAATACTTGCTATAGAATAAAGGAGGTTATTTTCTTTGGGAGGTCACATTGTCTCTAGCAAAATATTCCAAAAATAAGTATTAATCACTTGAACATGCTTCTCTAGTAGGATATAAGAGAAAAGAAACATGGACAAAATTAAATACTGAATTATGATAGAATATTTTATTGTATCCTGAAATTTTTTTTTTTGAAGAAAAGGGTGGAATTTAATCTTTACTTACAGGACACTGCAAGATATGAAATTCCACATAGAAATAAGAAACTCATTGAGAGGAGAAGCTTCATACAGTATGTACAGTTTGGAACTGTTCAAGTGTAGTTTCTTTGTAAAAACTGCTACAATAACAAGCCATATGTAAAAAGAGTTCTTAGTAGAGAAACAGTAAGACAAATATTTTATTTTATCCTGAAAATATTATAATTTGATTAGTTCTTGTATAGCCTGAAGTCATTAACCTTCCCTCTCCATTGTAAAAAAGTATTGCTGTATGCTACCTCTTCTTAGTTCGATATTCCTTAGTATATCTCCAGAGTTGTCCAGTGTCAGACTGATGCGATGGGAAACACATGGGGCCATCCCCAGAACCTGCTTTCGTTGGTCTCTGGTGGAGTCCAGGTGCACATCTACATCTCTAAGATAGACTTCACTGAGATTCAGAGTCATATATCCAAATGCCTCCTGGAGATTTCCACCTCCTGTCCCACAGGCACCTACAATACATACAAGACATTTCAACCTCATGTTTCTTCTCCTACGCCTGCCCCTTCTCTATATTCCCAGTCAAGGAAATCACCATCACACCATCCAACCACCCAACCCCCAAGCTACCCAAGCAGAAAACTTTGGAGACATCCTTGGTTTCTCCCTTTTCCTCATCCCACTCCCACCAGAGTCAGTCAGCACCAAGTCTCATGCATTTTCACTCAACATCTCTCAAATTTCCCCAAGTTCTCTGTATCCACTGCTAATAGCTTAGTTTATGTTCATCATCCCTTGTATCATTGAAAAATTCTTCTATTCAGTTTATATCTTTGAAATGATCCTCCATTGAACTACTAGAGAGTTCAGGGGAGAAAATTTTTCTGAAAATTCATATCTGAGTGTTACTTATTTTGAAAGACTCTCAATGACGGCTCTTTGCCTAAAGAACCAATTATGAGGCCGTCCATATTCACATTTCCCCTCTAATCCTTTCCTTCAGGTTCCCCATCCCATGTTTCTATACACATCCTAAGCTCCAGTCATGAAGAAATATCTGGAGAGCCTGGGAATCCCTCTGCAGTTCCATATTTTTCATGTTACTTCCTCTGGTAAGTATGTCTTCCACCAGACACCACATGAATGGAAAAAAATCTCATGCTTAGAAATCACACAGCTGCCAAAGTTCAAATCTTAGATCTGCTTCTTTTTTTTTTTTTTTTTTTTAAAGAAGATGTTGGGGGTAGGAGGTTTTTTATTAATTAATTAATTTTTGCTGTGTTGGGTCTTCGTTTCTGTGCGAGGGCTTTCTCTAGTTGTGGCAAGCGGGGGCCACTCTTCATCGCGGTGCACAGGCCTCTCACTATCGCAGCCTCTCTTGTTGCAGAGCACAGGCTCCAGACGCGCAGGCTCAGTAGTTGTGGCTCACGGGCCTAGTTGCTCTGCGGCATGTGGGCTCCTCCCGGAGCAGGGCTCAAACCCGTGTCCCCTGCATTGGCAGGCAGATTCTCAACCACTGCGCCACCAGGGATGCCCTTAGATCTGCTTCTTACTAGTTGCATATTACTTAACTTCTCTAATCCCCCTTTTACCCTCTTAATATGGGGTAATAAAAGTACCTACAAGAAACATTAACTATAAAAGGAGTAGATAAGTTTTTCCAAGATTGAACAGAACATGGTTTCCCTAAGGTTGTGCTAGGCACAGTTTTTATTTAAAAATTCCTCTGATAAATACACAAGTATCAAATGAAAAACAGCAACAACAACACCCTGCTTAGCCTTGGGAAAACATACTTAAGTATTTTTTTTTTTTGGCTGCGTTGGGTCTTTGCTGCCGTGCATAGGCTTTCTCTAGTTGCAGCGAGTGGGGACTACTCTTCATTGTGGTGTACGGGCTTCTCATTGCAGTGGCTTCTCTTGTTGTGGAGCACAGTCTCTAGGTGTGTGGGCTTCAGTAGTTGCAGCATGCAGGCTCAGTAGTTGCGGCACATGGGCCCTAGAGCATGCAGGCTTCAGTAGTTGCAGCATGTGGGCTCATTAGTTGTGATGCACAGGCTCAGTAGTTGTAGCTCATGGGCTCTAGAGCACAGGCTCAGCAGTTGTAGCTCACAGGCCCAGTTGCTCTGCAGCATGCAGGATCTTCCCAGACCAGGGATCAAACCCGTGTCCCCTGCATTGGCAGGCAGATTCTTAACTACTGCGCCACCAGGGAAGTCCTTAAGAATTTTTTTATTGAAGTATAGTGGATTTACAATATTGTGTTAGTTTCAGGTGATTCGGATATATATGTGTGTATAGATATATATGTATATATATTTCCTTTTTTCAGGCTCTTTTCCATTATAGGTTATTACCAGTTATTGAATATAGTTCCTTACGCTATACAGTAAATCCTTGTTGTTTATCTACTTTATGTATAGTAGTGTGTATCTGTTAATCTCAAACTCCTAATTTATCCCTCCCCCCTTTCCCTTTTGGTAACTTAAGTTTGTTTTCTATGTCTGTGAGCCTCTTTCTGTTTTGTAAATAAGTTCATTTGTATTATTTTTTAGATTCCACATATAAGTGAGATCATATAATATTTGTCTTTCTCTGTCTGACTTACTTCACTTAGTTTGATAATCTCTAGGTTCATCCGTGTTGCTGCAAATGGCAATATTTCATTCCTTTTAATGGCTAACATTTCATTGTGATATATATATATATATATCATCTTCTTTATCCATTCATCTGTTGATGGGCACTGACATTGCTTCCATGTCTTGGCTATTGTAAATAGTGCTGCTATGAACATTGGAGTGCACGTATCTTTTCAAAATAGAATTTTCTTCTCTAATTCAAAACTCTAATTCAAAAAGATACATGCTTAAGTATTTTCATATCTGAAGAAGGTGGAAGCTGAGAAAAAGCAGAAGAGGCTGTAGACAACAAACATAATGACAATACACTGGCAAGCCTTGAACCACAGACACATGCTGACTGTAGGCTGACCACTCTGGTCAGACTCACTGTCCTAACACACCACTACTACAGATACCCTGACAGCGTCTGCCACTGCCTGCTGCCATCCCCGTTCAAACATCTTGGCAGTTTCTGCTCTGCTTGATGGAGTGAAGTTGAAGAGAGGGGTGCAGGTGGGCAGTGTTGAGGTTACTTGGCATCTTCAGAAAGCCATCCACTATGATAAGTAGGTTTCCCCAAGGTTCAGCTGAGCTGTTTTACTAAAGTACCTGCTCCGCATGGACCCCCAGTCAAGGCATACAATGTACTGATTAATGGTGTTGCTTTGTAGTCATGGGTCTGAAGCAAGTTTTTACCAACTTATCAACATTGTTTTTTTGGTAAAAAAGCAAAATTAATGGTTTATTTGTGCCTATTCTTGTTGAGACCCCAAGAAGGCTCAGTCATTGGTTACATAGAAAAAAGATGCATATGGAATCAGCATAATATAAGAAGCCCAGCCTAGACTCTGTTTGGTCTGCTGGTTCCGAGATATTAAATGCAAATATTGGTCATTCCTAATCGGAGAGGAAAAGTGCAGCTTGGTACAGCCCTGCAGGAGGAGGGCAAATGGGACTTGCTCCCAGCTTCTCCAGACACCCTGGAAGCTTTATTTAGGAAGAGAAGGTTATACAGTGCTGTTTCCAAGTTTGATCAGTGTGTTCATTAATTAATGCATATGAAAGAAATTAAGGTGTTGTCACGCTTTCTAATTTTGTTTAAATTAAAATATACTATCCAAAATTTTATGAATGATTTTACTATTGATAATTAACAAATATTATTACAATACTAGAATGAGAATAACTGGAAAACTTTTAATCCAAACTGGGATGCTGACTAAAAGGAGACAGAGAAATAATAAATATAATATTTGCAGTATTTATTTACTGACTGATCACTCATTATATTGGTGGACATAAGTGATGATTCTATTCACAAACCATTTTCAGGGACTTCTGCTTCCAGCCTCAACAAGTAATAGCAACTAAATTTACTCTCTCACCTTAGGCAATTTTAAAATGATCAAAATATATGAAACAAAAGATTTCAGACTCTGGACAACAGGCAGTTAGGAGAGGGATCCCTGAGAGAAGGGGAAAAAATGAGATAAGCCCATGATTACCCCAGCTAATTACCCACAAGGAGTTTCCAGGGAAAGGGAATACAAACCAGAGGCTGGCAGATTGCTTAGCTGAAAAGACAGGCCTGAGAATCGGGGGAGGAAATGGAATTTGCAGCACCCCATTTATCAAATAATTCGATTAAACATTTCCGATTGTTTTAACCAAAATGCAAAAGAAAAAAATTGAAAACTTATTTTTTTCAAGTTCAATACCATTATAAAATACTAAAGGAGATTTATTAGGTCAAGTATCAAAGGTCAACATTTAAAAAATCTAGCTGATGATGGACAGCAAAGAAGAAAGCATGTACTGCTATGCTATGGTAACATTTTTTCTTTTATTAAGTATTAACTTAGTTGCAAAAAGTCTGTACTTCAGTTCCTCAGTTGTGTGTATATAAAAATATGGGTAAAGTTCAGCAACTATAGGTTTTGATTCATACAATATAGATGCTTATTTAGACACAGCTATCAGTTGAGTGTGCATGGCAATTAATTCCAAGTAGCTCTGCTCCATAAATTTCTTAATTTAATGATAGCATTGTTTTTACTATAACCCTGTCCCCCCCCAAATATTCTCTTTATATTATCATGTCAAAACGTTTAATTTATTGTTAAACGTTGAACTCTTGATTTAATTTTTGGTATCATTCACGATAGATATTTCACTTTCAACTACATGAAATTCCGAAAGCATTACATTGGTTCTGTGAGTTTAATTCAAAAATTGAACGGTTTAGTATTAATTTACCTGACTTTCTGTTTGAAGCAGCTAATGTCACTGATACAAAACAGGCTTTAAGTGTTTGAAAAGTTCTGATGGGACCAACACATTAATTGCTATTGCTTCACTTTTTCTACATGCTTTTTTAAAAAAAAATGGAAATCAGAAATGAGTGAAATTCAAAGACTCATTTGATTTTAATGAAAAGTTGTTCCTAGTCTTCCTAAAATAACTACCCACTTCACATTTCTGCAGCAAATGCTAATTCATCTTAAGCATATTTCTCAGTGATATCACTATAGCTTCCATGTTGGGATGGTGAACATCTTCGATTTTTTTTTTTAGCTCATTGCTATCAAAAGGGTTCATTGCAAAATAAAAGAGACTAACCCAAAATGTAATATTATATTTATTATATTATACATATAATATTACAAATTATGATATTATAAATAAATACTATTATATCCTACATAATAAATGACTAAACCACTGTAGCAGGAGCATTCAGACCGCTTCTACACACTCGGCAGTACAACTGCTCAGACTCCATTTCTCCAGCTTACTTTATGCTGACAATGTAAGAAGCACTTTCAGTCATTATCTCTCATAATACCTACAACAAGCCCATTAGAGGTTATCTAAAGGGCACATCCAGTTCATTGTAGAACTGAGATTTTTATTCAGCTCTAACACCGAAGCCTGTGTTCTTAGCGGTGATTATGTTTCATTCAAGTGTTATATGTTCTATACATACTATCAAGACTTGCCTGAAATTCTCCTGTTCTGATTGTATACTGCTGCCTAACAAACCACCACAAACTTAGTGGCATGAAACAACTACAATTTTACGTTCATGGATTTTATGAGTCAGAACTTTCTTTTTTTTTAATATACCTTATTTTTCTTAACAAATTTTATTTTATTGTGGTAAGAACATTTAATGGGAGCTTTACCCTTTTAACAAAATTTTAAGTGTGAGATACATTATTGTTGACTACAGATGCAATGTTGTACAGCAGGTCTCTGAAGCTTATTTATCTTGCTTTACTGAAACTTTGTATCTGTTGATTAATAACTCCCAAATTTCTCCTCCCCACAGTCCTTCACAATCATGATTTCACTCTTTGATTCTATGAATTTGACTATATTAGATGCCTCATATAAGTGGAATCATGTTTGTCCTTCGGTGCCTGGTGTATTTCCCTTAGCATAAGGTCCCCAAGGTTCATCCATGTTTACATATATTACAGAGTATTTTGACAGGGCACAGTGCAGATGGCTTGTATCTATTCCATGAAGACTGAGGCCTCCACTAAGGAGAGACACAAGTGGTTCAGTCTGGACCATCTGAAGACTTCTTCATTCACACATCTGATAATTGGGCTGGATGAGCCCAAGGCTGGGTTTGGTGGGAACCAGAAAGCCTGCATGTGGCCTCTCCAAGTGGTTTAGGCTTCTCGCTGCGTGGCAGTTAGATTCTGAGAGGAAGTGCAACAAAAAGGAGTGTCTGGAAACATGACAAAAGAAATAGGAGGTGGCTTTCTGGCTTTTTAAGACCAGCCTCAGAAGTCACATAGCTTCACGTCCACCATACTCTGTTGGTCAAAACAGGCACAGACTTGCCCAGATTCAAGGGGAGAGAGCACAGGCCCCATTGCTCAAAGAGAGGAATATCAAAGAATTTAAGGTCATATTTTAAATGACTAAATTGTACTTTTCTCTCCCTCTATCTTTGTCTCTCTCTCTCTGTCTCTCTCTCTCTCTGTCTCTCTCTCTCTCTCTCACTCACACACACACACACACACACACACACACACACACACAAATAGATTTGATTACTCCTTTGTGTTCCCATAGTCCTTCGTACAGACAACTGTCTGATCACCTCTGACCTGTTATAACACTTAATTGTTTACATATAGACTTTCTCTACTAGACTATAAGTTTCTTAAGGAGCAGGTCTCTTTTATCCCCAGAACTTAGCGTAGTACATGGCACATAGGAGCTGCTCAATCAACATGTGTTGAATGATTGGTTGATGGATCGGTTAAAACAACAGCAACAAAAAACACTTACATCCTCCAGTTACCAATATAGGTTTTGTGCATTAAAATATCCGTTGCTTCGATTCTTCCTCCATTCCAAAAAGATGCCATGAAATCTCTCAGTGAAGACCATATGAACAAATAATCTGCCTTCTTGACTGAAGGTAGGAATCATGCATTAGGCTAGGCATAGTCTTCCAAGAGAAGGTACTGGCATCTCCTTTCTCCTTTCCTTCCTTCCAGGTAAAGAACAACTCAGGCTCCCTCATCTTTCTCCATATACCTTTTGGTTTTGTGACTCAGATGCATGACAGGGACTTAACAAGATTCCCTAATGCCCAGGTGACCTAGATATTTGACCCTGGAAAATGGAGCTCTTCACTCAGCCACACTTGGTCCAATGGCTCCCCTGGGAAAGTATTTAGCAAATCTTCCTGGCTTCTTGTCCTCCTCTTAGCTCTGAGCACCACCTAGGGATCTGAACTCTGTTCAAAATGTCCTGCTCTCCACTGAATTTTAAGAGTTGATGATTCTATAAGCCGTAAACAGAGAAAAATACAAGACATATTATTGAAATGACAGTCTTTATTCCATATTTTCCATCTTGACATTTTTTTCTGATTTATGAAATGTACTTGTTTTCCAATACTTCAGTACTTCAGATTTTCTGTCCCGCATTAAAAAAAAAGCAGTGTCGAATGTGCAATGGGATGTTTTCCTAGATGAAAATTATACACTTGTTTCCTGCCATTCAACTCATCAAGTTGAATTTTCTGGATCAACATAATATACCTAAATTTAATTTTATTGTTGTTTGGTTGAGTATCTTGTAATACTTTTAACATATAAAATAGATTATTCAGCAAGATTCCTGCTGCCAGAGAAAACATTACTAAGAAGTTCCTCTAGATAAGACTGGCTGGAGGGTAACACCTGGGAGTTAGCTTCCTTAGCTCTGGAACACCCTCAGCCTCACTGATTCACTTCTTTCCATAAAGGCTCCCCATGCTGAGGGAAGATGGGTCTAGAAATGTTGTCCCATGGTTAGATGTAAAATTTGCCAAAGTAAAATACTCGACCTTCAACTGAAGTTTGATAAAACCATCTCTTTTCACTCTGACTTCCTCTCTACCATACTCCCTTCCTGCTCAAGATGCTGAAGTGGCTGTGGCATTTTTTAGGTTCAGATAAGCGGAGGTTGAGTTGGAAAGAGGCCATTTCAACTGCAGTTTGAAAATGAGTTTTGGGATATTTTAGTAGAACAAGTTATAAATGACAGATTCCCAATTTTCTCATATCAGGGGTAACTTCCTTACACATCTCTAAATTTATTCATTAAATAAATGAGAAAATTTTAGATTAATAAAAAATAAAGCAAAGTCCATAAAGATGAGTAGTGAAATCAAGAGGAATTAATCTGTCATTGGAAAGTGAATTGTAACCAAAAATAAATTATACCAAAAGCAATAATTCATTAAGAAAAAGAGATACATTTACAAGAAAAGTAATGAATACACTCTTGGATTACTTGGTAATCCAAATAATGAAGAGGAGCAAATCATAAGAACATGTTGGAAAAATATTTCAAATTCTTCCTCACCTGACATGAAATATTGCTGTCAATGAATGTACATATATGTAAAATCACCTGGACGGTTTGTTAAAACACAGATTGCTAGGTTCCATCCCAGAGTCTGAATCAGTAGCTCTGGGTGGGGGGAAGGTGTAGAGAATTAGCATTTCTAATTAGCTCCTGGGTGATGCCGATGCTGCTGATTCAGGGGCCACACTTAGAGAACCACTGAGTTTTTTACATCATTTTCTTACATATCTTCTTCCTTTCATCCTTTTGCTTTTATTTTAATAAACTTAGTAGACTGTCCCATAATTTAAAAAGTAATTGATTATAGAGGAGGAGCTTCAATAGTAAGAGTAAGACATGGAGATCACCTTCCTCCCCACAAATACATCAGAAATATATCTACATGTGGAACAGCTCCTACAGAACACCTACTGAACGCTGGCAGAAGACCTCAGACTTCCCAAAAGGCAAGAAACTCCCCACGTACCTGGGTAGGGCAAAAGAAAAAAGACTAAACAGAGACAAAAGAATAGGGATGGGACCTGCACCAGTGGGAGGGAGCTGTGAAGGAGGAAAGGTTTCCACACACTAGGAAGCCCCTTTGTGGGCAGAGACTGCGGGTGGCGGAGTGGGGAAGCTTCAGGGCCACAGAGGAGATCGCAGCAACAGGGGTGCGGAGAGCAAAGTGGAGAGATTCCCGCACAGAGGATCGGTGCCAACCAGCACTCACCAGCCCGAGAGGCTTGTCTGCTCCCCTGCCGGGACTGGTGGGGGCTGGGAGCTGAGGCTCGGGCTTTGGAGGTCGGATCCCAGGGAGAGGACTGGCAGCGTGAACACAGCCTGAAGGGGTTAGTGCACCACGGCTAGCCGGGAGGGAGTCCGGGAAAAAGTCTGGAGCTGCCGAAGAGGCAAGAGACTTTTTCTTGCCTCTTTGTTTCCTGGTGCGCGAAGAGAGGGGATTAAGAGTGCCGCTTAAAGGAGCTCCAGAGCCTGAGCCGCAGCCATCAGCGCGGACCCCAGAGACGGGCATGAGACGTTAAGGCTGCTGCTGCCGCCACCAAGAAGCCTGTGTGCGAGCACAGGTCACTATCCACACCTTCTCTCCCGGGAGCCTGTGCAGCCCGCCACTGCCACGGTCCCGTGATCCAGGGACAACTTCCCAGGGAAAACACACGGCACGCCTCAGGCTGCAGCAAAGTCATGTCGGCCGCAGGCTCGCCCTGCGTTCGCACCCCTCCCTCCCCCCGGCCTGAGTGAGCCAGAGCCCCCAAATCAGCTGCTCCTTTAACCCCGTCCTGTTTGAGCAAAGAACAGATGCCCTCAGGTGACCTACACGCAGAGGCGGGGCCAAATCCAAAGCTGAACCCCAGGAGCTGTGCGAACAAAGAAGAGAAAGGGAAATGTCTCCCAGCGGCCTCAGGAGCAGCGGATTTTATCTCCACAATCAACGTGATGTACGCTGCATCTGTGGAATACCTCAATAGACAACGAATCATCCCAAATTAAGGAGGTGGACGTTGGGAGAAATGATATATATATATATATATTTTTTTTTTTTTTTTCCTTTTTCTCTTTTTATGAGTGTGTATGTGTATGCTTCTGTGTGTGAATTTGCCTGCATAGCTTTGCTTTTACCATTTGTCCTAGGGTTCTGTCTGGCCTTTTTTTTTTGTTTGTTTGTTTTAGTATACTTTGTAGTGCTTGTTATCATTGGTGGATTTGTTTTTGGTTTGGTTGCTCTCTTCTCTCATTCTTTCTTTTTTTTTCTATTACTTTTTAAAATTTTTTCTTAATAATTATTTTTTATTTTAATAACTTTTATTTTATTTTATCTTCTTTCTTTCTTTCTTTTCTCCCTTTTATTCTGAGCCGTGTGGATGACAGGCTCTTGGTGCTCCAACCAGGCGTCAGGGCTGTGCCTCTGAGGTGGGAGAGCCAAGATCAGGACATTGGTCGACAAGAGACCTCCCAGCTCCACCTAATATCAAACAGCAAAAATCTCCCAGAGATCTCCATCTCAACACCAACACCCAGCTCCACTCAATGAGCAGCAAGCTACGGTGCTGGACACCCTATGCCAAACAACTAGCAAGACAGGAACACAGCCACACGCATTAGCAGAGAGGCTGCCTAAAATCATAATAAGGCCACAGACACCCCAAACACACCACGAGACGTGGACTTGCCCACCAGAAAGACAAGATCCAGCCTTATCCACCAGAACACAGGCACTAGTCCCCTCCAACAGGAAGCCTACACAACCCACTGAACCAACCTTAGCCACTGGGAACAGACACCAAAAACAACAGGAACTACGAACCTGCAGCCTGTGAAAAGGAGACCCCAAACACAGTAAGTTAAGCAAAATGAGAAGACAGACAAACACACAGCAGATGAAGGAGCAAGGTAAAAACCCACCAGACCTAACAAATAAAGAGGAAATAGGCAGTCTACCTGAAAAAGAATTCAGAATAAAGATAGTAAAAATGATACAAAATCTTGGAAATAGAATGGAGAAAATAGAAGAAACATTTAACAAGGACCTAGAAGAACTAAAGAGCAAACAAACAGTGATGAACAACACTATAAATGAAATTAAAAATTCTCTAGAAGGAATCAATAGCAGAATAACTGAGGCAGAAGAATGGATAAGTGACCTGGAAGATAAAATAGTGGAAATAACTACTGCAGAGTAGAATAAAGAAAAAAGAATGAAAAGAATTGAGGACAGTCTCAGAGATCTCTGGCACAACAGTAAATGCGCCAACATTTGAATTATAGGGGTCCCAGAAGAAGAAGAGAAAAAGAAGGGGACTGAGAAAATATTTGAAGTGATTATAGTTGACAACTCTCCTAATATGGGAAAGGAAATAATCAAATCCAGGAAGCACAAGAGTCCCATACAGGATAAATCCAAGGAGAAACACCCCAAGATACATATTAATCAAAATATCAAAAATTAAATACAAAGAAAAAATGTTAAAGGCAGCAAGGGAAAAGCAACAAGTAACATACAAGGGAATCCCCATAAGGTTAACAGCTGATCTTTCAGCAAAAACTCTGCAAGCCAGAAGGGAGTGGCAGGACATATTTAAAGTGATGAAGGGGAATAACCTACAACCAAGATTACTCTACCCAGCAAGGATCTCATTCAGATTTGATGGAGAAATTAAAACCTTTACAGACAAGCAAAAGCTAAGAGAATTCAACACCACCAAACCAGCTTTACAACAAATGCTAAAGGAACTTCTCTAGGCAGGAAACACAAGAGAAAGAAAAGACCTACAAAAACAAACCCAAAACAATTAAGAAAATGGTAATAGGAACATACATATCGATAATTACCTTAAATGTAAATGGATTAAACGCTCCAACCAAAAGACATAGACTGGTTGAACAGATACAAAAACAAGACCCATATATATGCTGTCTACAAGAGACCCACTTCAGACCTAGGGACACATACAGACTGAAAGTGAGGGGATGGAAAAAGGTATTCCATGCAAATGGAAATAAAAAGAAAGCTGGAGTAGCAATTCTCATATCAGACAAAATAAACTTTGAAACAAAGGCAATTACAAGAGACAAAGAAGGACACTACATAATGATCAAGGGATCAATCCAAGGAGAAGATATAACAATTGTTAAATATTTATGCACCCAACATAGGAGCACCTCAGTACATAAAGCAAATACTAACAGCCATAAAAGGGGAAATCGACAGTAACACATTCTTAGTAGGGGACTTTAACACCCCACTTTCACCAATGGACAGGTCATCCAAAATGAAAATAAATAAGGAAACACAAGCTTTAAATGATACACTAAACAAGATGGACTTAATTGATATTTATAGGACATTCCATCCAAAAACAACAGAATACACTTTCTTCTAAAGTGCTCATGGAACATTCTCCAGGATAGATTATATTTTGGGTCACAGATCAAGCCTTGGTAAATTTAAGAAAATTGAAATCATATCAAGTACCTTTTCCGACCGCAACGCTATGAGACTAGATATCAATTACAGGAAAAAATCTGTAAAAAATACAAACACATGGAGGCTAAACAATACACTACTTAATAACCAAGAGATCACTGAAGACATCAAAGAGGAAATCACAAAATACCTAGAAACAAATGACAATAAAAACACAACAGCCCAAAACCTATGGAATGCAGCAAAAGCAGTTTTAAGAGGGAAGTTTATAGCAATACAATCCTACCTTAAGAAATAAGAAACATCTCAAATAAACAACCTAACCTTACACCTAAAGCAATTAGAGAAAGAAGAACAAAAAAACCCCAAAGTTAGCAGAAGGAAAGAAATCAGATCAGAAATAAGTGAAAAAGAAATGAAGGAAATGATAGCAAAGATCAATAAAACTAAAAGCTGGTTCTTTGAGAAGATAAACAAAATTGATAAACCATTAGCCAGTCTCATCAAGAAAAAAAGGGAGAAGACTCAAATCAATAGAATTAGAAATGAAAAAGGAGAAGTAACAACTGACACTGCAGAAATACAAAGGATCACAAGAGATTACTACAAGCAACTCTATGCCAATAAAATGGACAACCTGGAAGAAATGGACAAATTCTTAGAAAAGCACAACCTTCTGAGACTGAACCAGGAAGAAATAGAAAATATGAACAGACCAATTACAAGCACTGAAATTGAAACTATGATTAAAAATCTTCCAACAAACAAAAGCCCTATGGCTTCATAGGCAAATTCTATCAAACATTTAGAGAAGAGCTAACACCTATCCTTCTCAAACTCTTCCAAAATATAGCAGAGGGAGGACACTCCCAAACTCATTCTACGAGGCCACCATCACCCTGATACCAAAGCCAGACAAAGATGTCACAAAGAAAGAAAACTACAAGCCAATATCACTGATGAACATAGATGCAAAAATCCTCAACAAAATGCTAGCAAACAGAATCCAACAGTACATTAAAAGGATCATACACCATGATCAAGTGGGGTTTATCCCAGGAATGCGAGGATTCTTCAGTATACGCAAATCAATCAATGTGATAAAGCATATTAACAAACTGAAGGAGAAAAACCATATGGTCATCTCAATAGATGCAGAGAAAGCTTTCGACAAAATTCAACACCCATTTATGATAAAAACCCTCCATAAAGAAGGCATAGAGGGAACTTACCTCAACATAATAAAGGCCATATATGACAAACCCACAGCCAACATCATCCTCAATGGTGAAAAACTGAAACCTTTTCCACTAAGATCAGGAACAAGACAAGGTTGCCCAGTCTCACCACTATTATTCAACATAGTTCTGGAAGTTTTAGCCACAGCAATCAGAGAAGAAAAAGAAATAAAGGGAATCCAAATCAGAAAAGAAGTAAAGCTGTCATTGTTTGCAGGTGACATGATACTATACATAGAGAATCCTAAAGATGCTACCAGAAAACTACTAGAGCTAATCAATGAATTTGGTAAAGTAGCAGGATAGAAAATTAATGCACAGGAAATCTCTTGCATTCCTATACACTAATGATGAAAAATCTGAAAGTGAAATTAAGAAAACACTCCCATTTACCATTGCAGCACAAAAAGAATAAAATATCTAGGAATAAACCTACCTAAGAAGAGAAAAGACCTGTATGCAGAAAATTACAAGACACTGATGAAAAATTAAAGATGAAACAAATAGATGTAGAGATATACCATGTTCTTGAATTGGAAGAATAAACACTGTGAAAATGACTCTACTACCCAAAGCAATCTACAGATTCAATGCAATCCCTATCAAACTACCACTGGCATTTTTTACAGAACTAGAACAACAAATTTCACAATTTGTATGGAAACACAAAAGACCCTGAATAGCCAAAGCAATCATGAGAAAGAAAACTGGAGCTGGAGGAATCAGGCTCCCTGACTTCAGACTATACTACAAAGCTACAGTAATCAAGACAGTATGGTACTGGCACAAAAACAGAAATATAGATCAATGGAACAGGATAGAAAGCCCAGAGATAAACCCACTCACATATGGTCACCTTATCTTTGATAAAGGATGCAAGAATATACAGTGGAGAAAAGGCAGCCTCTTCAATAAGTGGTGCTGGGAAAACTTGACAGCTACATGTAAAAGAATGAAATTAGAACACTCCCTAATACCATACACAAAAATAAGCTCAAATGGATTAAAGACCTAAATGTAAGGTCAGACACTATTAAACTCTTAGAGGAAAACATAGGCAGAACACTCTATGACATAAATCACAGCAAGATCCTTTTTGACCCACCTCCTAGAGAAATGGAAATAAAAACAAAGATAAACAAATGCAAATCAAAACTACAATGAGATGTCATCTCACACCCGTCAGAATGGCCATCATCAAAAAATCTACAAACAGTAAATGCTGGAGAGGGTGTGGAGAAAAGGGAACCCTCTTGCACTGTTGGTGGGAATGTAAATTGATACAGCCACTATGGAGAACAGTATGGAGGTTCCTTAAAAAACCAAAAATAGAACTAGCATACAACCCATCAATCCCACTACTGGGCATATACCCTGAGAAAACCATAATTTAAAAAGAATCATGTACCACAGTGTTCATTGCAGCCCTATTTACAATAGCCAGGGCATGGAAGCAACCTAAGTGTCCATCAACAGATGAATGGATAAAGAAAATGTGGCACATATATAGAATGGAATATTACTCAGTCATAAAAAGAGATGAAATTGAGTTACTCGTAGTGAGGTGGATGGACCTAGAGTGTGTCATACAGCGTAAAGTAAGTCAGAAAGAGAAAAACTAATGTATACTAACACATATATATGGAATCTAAAAAAAAAAAAAAAGGTCATGAAGAACCTAGTGACAAGACGGAAATAAAGACGCAGACCTATTAGAGAATGGACTTGAGGATACGGTGAGGGGGAAGGGTAAGCTGGGACCAAGTGAGAGAGTGGCATAGACATATATACACTACCAAATGCAAAACAGATAGCTAGTGGGAAGCAGCCCCATAGCACAGGGAGATCAGCTCGGTGCTTTGTGACCACCTAGAGGGGTGGGATAGGGAAGATGGAGGGAAGGAGATGCAAGAGGGAAGAGATATGGGGATATATGTATATGTATAACTGATTCACTTTGTTATAAAGCAGAAACTAACACACCATTGTAAAGCAATTATACTCCAATAAAGATATTTTAAAAATTGATTATAAATAAATATTGTGTTATACTAACAGTGATAATATTTTGATTGTTTCTGGTATTTACTCTTTGCTTTCTTGTATAGAAATCCTTCTCTTTAGAATAAGTTCACTGCCATATGTTGTCCTATAGCAATTAATGTCTGTCCTTAATGGGTGCATAGTTAGATTTTGAAGAATTTAGATGGAAAATTATGCCCATGTTCAACATTTTCAAGAATTGGTATGAAGCCATTTAATTATTTTTTTTTTAGTTCAAAAGATAAAACAAAACCTGAAAGTCACTGCATAGTGCAAAAGCTTGTTATTGTCAAAATGGTCGTATGACTGAGTGTGAGTACTATGCTTCCTGAGGGGGTAGTTATATTTTATGCAGCTGAGGTTTTAGCTAACTGTTCCAGAGAACCCTCGGGAGTGAGTGAATTTAGGGCGTTCAAGTCATTTTTACTTAGTTGACAAGGTGATAATTGATTCTAGATTACTTGGCACATGTAACTGTCCCTGGCAAGTTTCTGAGTTCTACCAGATGTTGGGCACAGCTCTTTGAATGCTCAGGGACAGCTTCTCATGAGCTGCGTGTCACTGCACTGCTGCAGGGAAACAAAACCTTCACGTTTCATGTCATCAAAACATGATTCCTTGGGTATCCCTGTCTTATATAATGCAGTTCTTACTCTGATGGGGACAGAAACCAATTCATTGCTGTGCACAGAGGTTGTATGTCATAGATTTAAACTCCAAACTATATTGATGTCCCCCCCAAAGAAAACAAACCCCAAACCGATAATTTAAGCAGATATAAGTGAAAACTCACTTTCTTCCATGGCAGATTAATTTCCTATTTTTCATCTTTAAGGATTACATGTGAAAAGTAACAATGAGGTCATCATTTGCTCTATAAAAGAAAATGAGAACTATGTAGTGACACTTTCGTGTAAAAAAGTAGTCCCATTTGCAACAAAGTACCTTCCTTTGTGGTATTGAATTTGATTATTGCTTTTAAAAAAAAGGACTTTTGGCTTCCCTGGTGGCGCAGTGGTTGAGAGTCCGCCTGCCGACTCAGGGGACACGGGTTCGTGCCCCGGTCTGGGAAGATCCCACATGACGCAGAGCGGCTGGGCCCGTGAGCCATGGCCGCTGAGCCTGCGCGTCCGGAGCCTGTGCTCCGCAATGGGAGAGGCCGCAACAGTGAGAGGTCCGCGTACCGCAAAAAAAAAAAAAAAAGGACTTTTAAGAAGCAAGTGAGGGACTTTCCCTTCCGGGAAGGTGAAGTACACATACTGTTTCCTATTCCTCCTGCTAAGTACAACTAAGACCCCTGGACACGATATATAAAACAAACATAAAACACTGGAAGGCTGGGAGAAGGCAGATCAGATGTGCACCTCAGGACCCAACAAACAATATGGTGATGCATTCCTGGGGGTTTCTTATTTTCTGGTTTTGGGGGTTTGACTCATCTATCCCCAAACACAGAGCTAAAGAAGATGGTTTCTGGAAATGCCAAATAACGCAGATGAAACAAACATACAACAAACAAACAAAAAGCCTAGAAGCTGGTTCTTGCTAGCCAGAAGACCAGGAAAGGGACATCCTACCAAAAAAAAAAAAAAAAAAAAAAATTGCTGCACAGATCGTTACAGAGACTCCAGGTTGCCTTGTTGCTGGTGTTTCCCCCAGGACCTGAAGAAGCACTGCAAGCTAAAAGCTGATGGCATAGTTTTAACCTTGAAGGGCTCACGCCCACAGCAGACAATGCTTGGGTTGATTTCTCCCTGGATAAGTCGCTGTCTGGGCACGTGACCTATACAGTCACAGGGGTCCAGACCTCATAAGGGCTCTGCACTTGGTTTAATAATCTGTTGTCGCCATCTTGAAATTCTTAATGATTTTTGAACACAGGAAACTGCCACTGAGCACCACAAATTATGTAGCTGGTCCTGATTGTGGATCCTACAGTGGTATTTGTGTGTCTGACATTCCTCTGTCAGAAAAGTGAGAGTAAATGTTTATCACAGAAAGCCTTATCATATTTCATGATCATCAACTTTTTAAGCCTGCAATGCAAATTATATTTATACTGTCATTACTGTAATGTTCTAAGATAAATATGAATATGACTGTAGCCAGCCATGCATTATGAAAGGTCCCAACCAAAGGGCACAAATCCAATTCACTCAATTTAGTACTTAAATGATGTGAACATGGAGAAGATTGTCAGTCAGGGAACATTTATCCTGAATCCTCCACATTCTCCACTGTTTCCTCTTGTGCTTTCCATCATGATGCAGTCCCTCCAGTTTCAAATCTTTTCTCATGATAAAGTATTATATATCATTTTTACCTTACAATAAAATTTTACCGATTAGTAAATAATTCTGAAATGTTTTTATTTTTTTAACTCACTTCTAATTTTGGAATGCAACATCTTCCCCAGTAAAGAAATTATAAACATCAGATTTTAAAATGATGAAACACTTTGCTAAGGTCTGAAATTTTGCTAAGAGGTAAGGTCTAGACCTACTATTAAATGATATATTTACAAAATGGCAGAACTTTTCCAAAGAGTTATTTGCCCTGATTGCTTTAAATTAAACATTTCATAAACTATAATAGGAAGCTGAATTCATATGTTATAATATAGTTTGACTTAAACAGATAGAAAAGTTATTCTGATTTCCAAATGTATACTTCTTTTTGTTTCTTTTAGAAGTTTAATTTGTTTATTTTTTGTTTGTTTGTTTTTATAAACCATGATTATTGCAATGGTTTAGACTGAGATAAACAGTTGGATTATAAATCTCTGTCTCTAATGGATTGCCTTACCCAATTCACAAATCATTTTATTCCACTCACAGGTGCCTATAAAATGGGGAGGGGGGAATGTCTACATTTACAATATAGCTGTTGTCATAATGTCCCTATCTGATCAAATTTTAACCAGAAAAAAAGTTATATTTGTGTTAAAATAATAAACCATCAATCAATGCCTTCATGCATGAGCTAGCACTTCCCCTCAGCAACATATTTGGGGAGATGGAACAAATGCAGGCTCTCTGATGCTCAGACAATTCCCTGCTGTTCCAACAGCTCCGGGTCACTCATACCTTAACCCTGGTTTATGACAGATAGAGCTTACCTAAGAAGGAACTGAAGTCATTTTATACTTCTATATATCTTTGTCTTAGGTAAATTTACATATTGTCTTTCAATAGCTCTTTGAGAAAAGAAGTTTGTGATATTAGAAATCAAAACACTAAATATTTTTGCTTTCAGCACCTCTTCTCAGACCCTTATGTTTTTCAACCCTTTTGAAGCCAACTTCATCTTCCTTTTTAACGTGCCTATGCTCTAATAGAAATATTATTTACACATATTAAGTGCCTGTTTTCTAAAAGAAAACATCCTGTCTTTTTTTCTTCCATATGAAAGCATTGCATTGACATACATACACTATTGATACTATGTATAAAATAGATAACTAATGAGAACCTACTATATAGCACAGGGAACTTTACTCGATGTTCTGTGGTGACGTAAATGGGAAGAAAATCCAAAAAAGAGGAGATACATGTATACATAAAGCTGATTCACTTTGCTGTACAGTAGGAACTAACACAACATTGTAAAGCAACTATACTCCAATAAAAATTAATTTAAAAAAAGAAAGCATTACGATAGTCCTAAAGAGATAAATAAAATAATTCCTTCCTAATTTCCATGTTACAACGTGCATTCCTGTTCGGTTTTTATCTCAAATATGTATTCTAGCCTTCCATTAACATCAGTGGGATATGTATGCAAAATGTATTTGAAGAGAAAATTGTACCAGAGGTTGATAAATATTTCAAGGATAAACATACAATAGATATGTTCAGTGAGTTCTATATCTTCACTATTCAAATGATGTTAAATATACATCAAAATTACTGACTTTTCTTGGTGCCTCAGATACTTGCTAGTGTTTAAGTAGAGGTTACACTAGTCTCCTTTCTGCAGAGTTAAGGACTCCAGGATGTACAAAGCAAATGGGTCAGATATTGATGTTATTGCTCATATATTTCACTAGATGGCGCCATGAGCATCTAAAATAACAGTGTACCCCACACCAGCGTCCTGAAATACTCCTTTATTTCAGCATTTCCTTAAATTGTAGAATATTCCATTTCTGAAAAAAAAATGTAATTACTCTTGCACATTTTATATTCCTATGTATACCTAAACACATGCTTTTCTATCAGTGTTTCAAAAAATTACAAAATTCTGTTGGAAACTGTACATTTTTTACCTATTTAAATATTGCCATTTTTTTCAAGACTGGTTTTTCTTTTTTGCTTATGAACCACTTATGACGATTACTCTACTTGGTAACATTCTGACAAGCTGCTAAGGCTTCGCTTGTAGTACCATAACAGCTTATTTTTTCAGAGTGTATACATGTTTACAAGAAAATTAGTGGCTGATGAAAGGTAAAGAGCCTTATCTAAAGTCAGATCAACAAGCGAATGGTCACATGAACCCAGCCTACATAATCAGGAATCATTATATTATAGTTTCTCTGACTCAAAGACTTATTGCATGAAGCAAGCAGTGAAGTGGGTTGGAAAATTATGCCTCAAACAAATAGAGTAGAATCCTTCCCTTTGCTGATGCTAGAAAACAGTTTCTAATTTCCAGACTGCTGACCCTCCATTAAACAGTTGAAGCTTGTCGGTATATAATTTCCACTAGTCTTTAGGAGAGTTTCTTTTCTGCTCGTTTATTAGTTAATTACAGTATCTATGTTATGGAGACAGTGAGTATGAAGAACTAGATGTTCGCAGGGCTGGCTTGGGTTCTTTTGGGTACAGGTAGAAAGAGCGACTGAAAAGTGGAAACAGGAGGAGAAAACACAGAGACAGACCTGTACAATCAAGCCCAGAAGGGTGTTCAAGACAATAAGAAACTTCACAATCACTTGAGGATGGCAGTTAGATCAGAGGATCTCGCATAGTTGGCCCCAGGGCTTTTTGCAATGCCTTGAACCCAAATTCTTTGGACACAAGGATACTCTTATTTGTTAGCACCTACTGCTGTTTTGCATAGAACTTTCCTGGAAGGAGACACTTTCTGATCAAATAGATCAAGTAACTAAAATCTTATTTTACTTATCAACCCAAGATATTGGTTTTGATTTAACTGCTTATCTAGTCCTACATTTACTTAATAATCTGAGTGGTTTGTGCAAAGACTATTCAAAGCACTGAAAACTATTTTTTTTAAATAGGTTTTATGCATTGAGTTTGACTTCTGGAAAAAAATCTGCCATTTTGGAACAAGAAAGCAAATGAGCAGACATCTTTTGTACTATTTAATAGATCTCAACAATCTGTACCACGTAGGTGAAACCACACACCTCAGATGGGACTCGAACCCACAATCTTCCAGTGAAAACACACAGCTCGTCTCAGGACTTAATGAAGCTCAGATTCTTCCCGTGTCGGCGCAGAAGGAGTTCGGAGAGAGGCAAAGTGATAGGTAAGAAGTAGATTTATTTATAGCCTTTGTTAAGAGGTTGCCAAAAAATGGAGCACAAGAGGACTCTTATTCCCAGGTCTTGGGCAAGTTCCTGGGATGGGCCACCAATTGAGGGTCCTTGGCTCTGCACAGAAGAGAATTCAAGAAGGAGCCATAGTAAAGTGAAAGCAGAGATACACACTCGTGGTTTTCTCAGAAGGCAAGGGTGGCTCCAGGGTGCAGGAGTGATTCGTTTTTATGAGCTGGGTAATTTCACATGCTAAGTGGGAGTGGGAGGATTATTCCAGCTATTCTGGGGAAGGGATTTCCAGGAATTGGGCCACCACCCCACTTTTTGGCCTTTTATGGTTGACCTTGAACTGTCATGGCGCCTGTGGGGATGTTGTTTAGCATGCTAACGTTGACAATGAGTGTATAATGAAGCTCAGGGTCTACTGGAAGTCGAATCTTCTGCCATCTTGGGCCTAGTTCTAACTAGTTTATGTCTTATCCTCAACAGCTATGTCATTCTTTTAAATGTTGTGCCCTGCCCCCTTCTCTCCTGTGTCATTGGTAGAAAGCACATATATGTGTTTGTCTTAAGGAGTGAGTCCTAAATGTATAGGTTGTTTACTAATTTCTGAAGATTTAACTCTGAAGTCATATCAGATATTGAGAAAGCATGAATCTCAATGTTACTAGGTATGTGATTCTGGGTGGGATATTAACACCTCTGACCTCAGTTCCTTGCCCCTAAAATGAGGATACCCACCTTACAGAGATCGTTAAAAGGATTAAGTGAATTTAGATGTCTAGCCCAGGTCAGCACTTATTAGATGTTCAGCGGATAAGATTACCTCCCTTCTCCCAACTCCCCTACTCAGTCAGAGTGATGGCGCGTTACCTAAAATGGGCAGGCAAGCACTAAATCGGTATTTTAAAACAATGCAACAGTTTTTATTTTCTCCGTGGGTAGATTCACTGTAACTGAGCAATGTAAATTTCTTAATAAACTTATAATTGCCTGCTTTCCATATCTCTAAGGTAGAAATTACACAAACAGTATCAATATCTCTCTTAGCCTTATCTGATGGTTCTACAAACTGATAGCTTTTGCTTCCATTTTTTTTACTTGTCTGGAAAGTGAAAAGGAAACAGAATGCAGCCACCACTGTTACCCCCTCCGCAGCCACACAGGGAGTTCTCCCGGATACGGTGCACAGGACAAAATGAACCCGACAATTAAGGAGATTTTGTCTCTGTGTCCAGCTAGTTTCAGGAGGACCAACAGTTATAACCTTAGCCAACTGCTCCTAAAACAAAGAACAGGATGTTGGCTAGAGGCAAAAGGAGAAGGGTTTATGTCTGGTTTTGTCAGCAGTTTCAAACAAAAGGGGAAAGATCTGTGTTTGGCTTTGTCACAGGTACCTGCGAGTTTTACGGTCGTCATTAGAGAGAGTGGACAGCAAGCCTCATCTAAGTCAGATGCGGGAGGGTGGCTGTTTTTGGTAATCTGTTTTTCAAAACATAAAATGGTGAGGGATTTCCGAAGACGAAGACTTGGAAAGATTTCTCAACCATCGTTATTTACTAGAAGCACAAGGCTCATATAAAGTTCAACATTGCTAGGCCCCGCTCCCTTTTTGTTTAAGACAAATGAATTGCATTCACTGCTGAGCAGCTCAGAGGTGACCATAGTCACCTGAGCGAGGTGAACCAGGGTCTAAGAAATACTCTTGTGGGGACTCTTGCTGGAGTTGTACCTGCAAAATTAATTGAAACATCTATTGAAAAGCAGTGGCACAGGTCAGCTGTTTTATAGCGTTTGGGAGATCAGTCATCTGAAAAGAGGAATGTCTTCAATGAAAATAAAAATACAAATAGAAAAGTTTAGGTTAAAGTGAAAAGACAGGAGTTAAACCCTGAGAATGTTCGGTCCAGTGAATTCCAAGAGTTGGTGGATGCAAGTCTTTCCATTACGCAGCACTGCTCATTGAAGTTAAGACATCAGTGCTCTTGGTGGTGTTGTCCAGTCTTGGTTACTTCTTGTATAAGGACATGCATGGCCCAAGCATTTCACCAGCCTTCCTTAGTGGCCCAGTGACTTGTCCAGGGAGAAATCCAGCCCATGCATGGTCTTCTGTGGTGGTAAGCCCTGCGAGGTTTATATCATGTCAACAGGCTTTAGCTCAAAATGCTTCTTCAGATCCTGGATAAAAGGCCAGCAATAAGGCAAGCTAGAGTCTCCATAAGGATCTATGCAGTCAGATTTCTGTGGTCAGTGATACCAAGTGAGGAGGGAGGGAGAAAAGTTGGAAACATTAGTTGAAGGGCTGTAGCCAGATAGTGAAGGAAACAAGAAGAATTTCAAGTTTGGTAAGGGCTGACAATTTATGCAAGTTTAACCGTGTCCAGTCCAACTTACAGGAAGGCAACAGAACTAGCTTTTCCAGAGTTGGGAAGGATCTCAAATGAATCTTAATCAAACAAGACAGAGGTTGCATATCCTTTAGTTACCTGCAATTTACAAAGAGGTACAAAACAGTTCAAAGACAATGAACATTTTGCTGTGACATAATCTTCATCCATCCTAATCGAGCCTCCACATTGGAAGACCCACCTTAAATCAAACTTCAGCCTCTTAATTAATATCAGACCTTGACTTTGCCTTTTGGAGACACAGACAAAGCTCTGTCAAAGTGGTGAGCCACAATAAGCAATAAACTCAGCTTTGCCTTGTTAACAAGTTGTATTAATGGTATGTTTGGAGGGATGGCATTTGACAACTGAGTACCAAACACTGTTGGGTTGGGGAGTTGGGTGGCTTTTGGGTACCAACAGTGAAAGGAAGCCAGAATATAAGACTGCATCAGGTGTTCGACTGAAACTTCTTCCAGGTCTTGTGTCTTAATGAATCTTAGAGTTAACAAATTTGAGGCAATACCCAGCCTGAGAAACAGATGAGATTTGACATTTGTATAAGAAACAAAGTTTACTGAAATCTTCAAAGCAGTTGATTTGGTTTAGTTAACTTTGTTTCATGCAATGTCATCCTCTATTAAACATGCTTTGTGAACCTTTTCTATCATGATTATGAAAAGGAAATCTCCAATCTGGGACTAATCACAATGTCCGAACAAATAAAATTCTGATTTTAAATTTAGTAGCCATTTGTGTTGCATTTAACTATGTTTAAAATTAACATAACTTCTCACTAATGTTATTTATCACCACCACCACCACTACAAAAATTCAGGAGAGTAGTCACTAAATAAAATTTTTAAAATATATGTTTTCTGACTCTTTAAGGTTATAGGAGGTGTTTTAAAAATTAGAATGTGTAAATATGAATACTCCCTGATTTATGCATCTAGTAAATTCTTTAATTAAGAATTATTATTAAATTATTCCAAATTTTGTTTGAAAGGATTTAGTTATTAAAAGGGAAGTTTTATTACTTGTGTGAATAGACCTGTGAGAATAAATGTTAAACAGACAAGGGCAAAGATGAAACTCTAGTATATTGTCATTGGATTTCTGGGTGCCACACTTCATATTCTGGGTTTCTTGGGTTCATGTGTATAAAATGATAGTATCTTTACATTATAATTGGAGATTTCCACCCAGTTCAGAGCTGATCTCTTCACAGCTTATGTGCTCTTTAGTTAGCTTCATCTAACAGCTTCAGTCAAAACTCAGCTTGCACAGAAAATATGCGTGACACAGAGGGAAAAAAAAGAAATTTTTAAAAAATGAGAAAAGGGATAAAAAATTAGAGATACCACCATGTTGCTCTGAAACAAAGATTTTTTCCAAACATATTATAAATGAGAGCTACAATTAGTCCTTCCCTGGTATAATGGCAAGCGAGGAAAATCTTTAGCCATTATCTCTTTTGTTTGCAATGTCTTGTCAATATTGTAAAACACACACACACACACACACACACACACACACACACACACATGCTAAAATAATTTTTTAAAATACAGGTACAATAAACACAACCAGAAACTAAAACTTGTTTTCTGTGATGGTGGACAGCTATAAACAGGAGTGTATTCCAAGAAGCTAATTCCCCTCCCCCCTCCTCCGGCTTTAATTTTTGAACTGGTGACTGTTTCTGGGCAGATGGATTAACAATTCACTTTGGGCTTAAAGTCTTTAGTGAGACACAAGTGTGATTGAGCTAATAGGAATTACTGATTAACATTTATGAGAGTCAACTTAGCATTACGCTCGTCTGTAAATGTCAGACAAGTTCCTCATTGGGATTTCATGAGTACAATCAATACCACTAAAGGAAGTTAAACAAATTTGGTTGGTAGTTGTTTAAAAACATACTTCAAAGGTACTTGTTATTAGAACTGGCAACATTTCTGGGAAATAATTTTTGGAACATACTTCAAGGAGGTTATTCTACTGTGGCACCCTTGCTCACTCCATTTGCACTGGAGGTGTATTTTCTTACTTTCTGACTCTTTTATTTACCTGGATATAATTTATACCTATATGTGCATGCATAGCCATTCGTTCAGAAAATATTCTTGAGTTTCTCCTATGCTGCTGATACTCTGTTGGGTGCTGGAGACTTAGAGTTAATGACAGAGACTTGTTTCTGCCCTCACAGAAGCTTCTAGTCTAGAGAAGGACACAATTACAATACACTGTGGTGAAATGTGATAAAATGGGGAAAGTCCAGTGTGATTTGGGAGCCTCCAGCAGGGGCACCAAACAACTTTGAGAATGGAGAAAGAAGTCAGAAACAATTCCTGAAAAAGGTAGCAAATAAGGTGAAATGGTATGTTAGGAATAAGCCATGTCAAGGTGGGCAGAAAGGATGGTCACCAGCAAAGATTTTCATATGCCCTATAAGGGTGTGACTGATGTCAATCGAACATAGATTATGAGCACTTTCAGAGCAAGAACTCTGCCTTATTTATTTATGTAACCTTGCTGTTTAGTTCCGGGATTGGTATTTAATACTTGCACCATAAATGTTCGATCAAAGAAATAAAGGGAAAGATGCAGAGAGTTGTAATGTGTCCAGGAAGTAGGCCCAATCTGCTAGAAGAGATTTCCTCATACCCCTGTACAAGTGATCCTAGTAGATTAAGGTATGAAAGATAATTTCGTCAGAGCCCAGATGTCAACAAAACAGGCAAAGAGACCTCTCAAGGGTCATGGCTTCTCTTTGAACAGGTGTAAATCATGACAGGTGAGAGCTGTTTCTTATAGTAACATGGGACACAGGGCAAGAGTAGATCAAGATGAGCGTTAGACGTAAGTGTGTGAATCAAAGAGAAGTGAGGACGAGATGGAAGGAAGCCATGAGAGCAGGAAAGAGTAAAAAAACAGTATGTTAAAAAAAAGCTATAAAAAGAAAATGCAAAAGTCTTCGAGTAAGAAGTTAAAGGAAAACTGGGAATGAAAGGAAAAACAAGTGAAGAAAGAACAAAATACAAAGCAACAGGAAATAAGGTTTAAATATCCATTCCAACTCAAACTCATGAGAATGACTACAAAGAGAAATAACTCCCAGACTTTTTGGGCTATATTATCAAGAACCTAAAGTCAGTGGACTAGAAAAATATATACTCCTTTCATTATGATAGGAACCAAGGATTTCTACATTATTGAATCAAATGTTTGTCAGACAAATAGATGTTGATAATTTTTGGAGACTATTGCCCAACTTTTTCTCCTTCAAAAAGGATTTTTTTTCTAACATATATTTATGGCATTTGTTTAACCACAAGGAAACAGTCAAATTATTTTGTTTATAACCTCAAACCCAAAAGCTTGTTCTGAACAGAAATATGAACCAGAAAAAAATTACTTGGTAAATCAAACCCTCATTTTGGGGCTGGGACACTGTGCAAAGTGGTTTACAATTTGTTCTTTGCAGTGTAAATGAAAACCCCAAGATATTGGCAGACGAGGAAAACATTTTTTTCTTTTAAAATTATCTTTTAGTATACATGAGAGGCAGACTTCACAAATAGAAATTTCCCATTTTATAAAAATTTAAAAGAAAAAGGACCCTTGAGAAAGTGGTAATTTTTTAATATAAAAATATATTATTTGAGAGAAATGCAAATTAAAACTACACTGAGATACTATTTCTCACCCATCAGATGGGCAAAGTACAAGAGTTTGAAAACCCACTCCATTAGTGAAGCTACAGGGAAACAGTTCCCCCAGTTTTGAGCTGGTGGAACTGTAGAAAATCACAACCACTATGGAGGGAAATTTGACAATATCTAATAAAAGTGCATATGCATTTACCTTTTGACCCAACCAACTCCACTTCCAGGAAACTGCTCCAAAAGTACACTCCAAAACATGAAAATACATATGCATAAGATATTCATTGTCATTTTACTGTAATAGCTAAAGAATGGAAATAACCCAGATGTCTGACTGCAAGACTGGTTGAATAAACTATGGTACATCCACACAATAGAGTATTATGAATCTATAAAAAATAAGAATTAAAATATGTTAAAATATGATTTTCCATATAGTATGGAGTTATATCTAATATTATTGAATTAAAATAGTCAAATAAAGGCAAAGGATGCATAGTATTCTATTTAGCTTAAAAGGGGGATATGAGAATTTTTCTACATTTTCTTATATTTTAGACAATAGAAAGATAATATATATATATATTTATTTATTTAATTATCTATAAGGTAAGAAAGGAAATAAATGGGAAATATAGGAATAGAAATTACACTTCTTAGTATGGATGGTATTTTATAGAAACTGCATTTCTCAGTAAAATAATACAATATTTTGTAGATTTGACTTTGAAACCATTTAAATATTTTATTTAGTTATAAAACAAACATTTTTAACCCCTAAATATTTAAAGCAAAGTGAAACAAATGAAGCTGTGAATCTGTTGGTGGCATCGCCACACCAAGTGCAGTTAAAACACAGTAATTTAACTGTACATCTGTAGTGGTATGTATCCAAAAAATAAAAAAGGCCTGCAAAAGAATATTAAGTTATGGTTAGGAAACATCCTACTTATCATAGTAGCATTTTGAAATTGTAATTTTGAGGTTGTACTTTAGCATTTTGTGTTGTAATTTTGAGACTAATATGTGTATTGTGGGACAAAAGAAATACTTTAATTAACAGGGATTTTCACCAAAAGAGAAAGGAGATACTTATATAAGACTATGAAAGTTAAGTTAAAAAGTCTCTAGTCCTGAATTTGATTGGAAGTATCGAGAGTCAATATAAGCCACAATGTATTTATTTATAAAGGTTAACAAGATTAAAGTCAAGTTATACAAATTGAAACAAAGGGGTGGGAGGGTGGGGGAAAGGCTAAAAATATAAACAAAGGCTAACTGACCTCTGGGAAAATATAAGGCAGTCTGACGTCAAACACATGTCTAATCAGAGTCCAAGGAGGAGAAGTGAGAATATAGCAGAAAAAAATATTTAAATAAATAAAGGCAACCATTTGTCCAAATTCAATTTTTAAAAATCCAATCAAGAATCCAAAAACTCATCAATTCCCATGCCAAGAGAACCACACCTAGGTATGTCACAGTCAAATTGCTGAGCCCTAAAGATAAACAAAAAATCTTAGAAGCAGACAGAGAAAAATATAGTACACGCGCTACCTTTGTGAGACAATGATAAGAATAATCCCAGACTTCTCATAAAAAATAATGCAGGCTAGAAGATAATGAAACCACATTTTTAAAGTGTCTTAAGAGAAAAAAGAAGTTATAGTCAAAGAAAACATCCTTCAAAACTGAAGGCAAAATGAAGATGTGTACAGAAGACAAAAGCTGAGAGAATTTACTACAACAGACCAACCGTACAAGATAAGTTAAATGTACAAGATAAGTTAAATGAAGTCCCTTAAGCTGAAGAATCATAATAGCAGATGGAAACGTGGGTCTAAATGAAGGAATGAAGAATGCAGGAAATGGTAAATATACAGGTAACTATAATGGGCTTTCTTTTCTCACTTCATAATTTTTGTAAAAGATAATTGACTGTTTACAGAAAAATAATAACTCCATATTTATGGGGTTATAACATTTAGAAATAAAATGCATGATAACAATATGAGGAAGGGAGTAAATGGAAGCATACTGTTGAATGATCTTAGATTACATAAGAAGTGGTGCAATATTAATTCAAGATGGGCTATCATAAGTTAAAGGTGTCCATGATAATAGCTAGTGAAACCAATTAAAAAAAAAAGATTTTAGCTAAATGCCATTAGAGGAGATAATACACTGCTGAAAATAAATACTCAGTAATTCAAGAAAAGAAAGGAGGAAAAGGAATAAATAAAAGATGAGATAACTAGAAAACAAATAGCAGATAGTAGACTTAAGCCCCAATATATAAATAATAATATTAAATATAAATAAACTAAAACTCCATTAAAATATAGAGATTGTCAGACTGCTTAAAAAAGCAAGCTCAAACTATGTAGTATCTATAGAAGGTAACCTTTAGATATGAAAAATAAACAAATCCATTATAATATTTGGATACTTTAACGCCTCTTTCAGTAACTGATATCATTAGCGAGAAATCACCTGAGATGGAAAATTTGAACAACACTGTCAACCACCTTGACCTAACTGATATTTATGGATCACTGCCCCTCAGGTTAGCAGAAGATACATGCTTTTTTAAGTGCTTACAAGGAAAAGCATACATTAAATACTTATATTAATAAAGAAGAAGGTCTTAATCAATTATATAAACTTCCACCTAAAGAAAAGAAAAAAGAAAAAAATTAAAGGCAAACTAAGCAGAAGTAAGGAACTGAAAAAGGTAGAGTAGAAATCAATGAAAGAGAAAATAAAGAAAATCAATGAAACCAAAAGCTGGTTCTTTGAAAATATCAATATAATTAATAAACCACAGAGGCAGAGGGAGGGAGGGAGGGAGGGAGACAAAAAAAATTTAACAATATCAAGAAGGAAGGAAAGAGGAGGCATTCTACAGATTGTATAGAAATTTTGAAAAACGAATAAGCGGTATGTTACAAATACCTATGTTAATAAATTTTGCTACTTAGATGAAATGAACAAATTCTTTGAAAAACTATTTCTTCTAAAGAAATTAATTCATAATTATTAGCCTCCAAGTCCATCTGACTTTATCAGTGAATTATATCAAACATTTAGGAAGAAATAATACCAAGTTTACACACACTGTAACAAAAAAGAAGAGGAAAAAACGCTTTCCATTTCATATTATGGCATTTAAAGCATAAACTTGACAGTAAGAAGGAAATTAAAGACCAATATCACTCATAAACATAGACCTACAAATATTTTAAAAATATATTTCTAAATCAAATTCATTAATTTATAAAAAGGATAATACATTGTGAGTGGGGTGTAAAGCAAGAGTGGCTTGATATTCAAAATCAACTGATACATTAACAAATTAAAGGAGAAAATCATATGTTTATTTCAATAGATGCAAAAAAGAGTATTTGACAAAATTTAGTACAGTTAATGATTTTTTAAAACTCCCAGCAAACTACAGAGAGAAATTTTCTCAATGTATTAAAAGGCATCTTGAAATAAACAATCAAACCCCCCAAAGTATGAAAATTTTTTATATCTGATCATCATATATCTGATAAACACTTCCCCTCTAAGACTGGAAACAAGGAAGGGATGGTCACTCTCCCCACTCATATTCAGCATTACACTGAGATATTCTTTGTGGTATGAGTGCAGGGCTCTCCTGCCCCCAGAGTATTTCTGTAGTACATCCAGCCTGCTACCCCAGGCAGACACTTGTCTGCTGAAACTTTGGCCACTGTCCATTTAGAACATCTATATCCAGCCCACACTGTGGAATAATAAGACTACAGGGGACTGCATGTACTGTATTACCTCTCTGTTTTTAAATTATCTCCAGTAAAATCTATATTACATCTATACTGTATAATGCTAGTAGTATGTGTGATCCCTTTGCATGGGTACTGAATACAGCTTGGAATTTATCCATACATGTTTTATCTATACATGTTCTAAAAGATATTTGTGAAAAGTTATTACATGATTATTCTTAGTAATAGCAAAATATTGAAAACAATCTAACTGCCCAACAAGAAAGTAGTGGTAAAATATATTCTGTACATCCAGAAAATAGAATGCTGGACAGTCATAAAAAAGACTGAAGAAATTTGTTGTGTAATAACGTGTAATGATCTCCAAGCTACAATGCTAAGTGAAAGGGCAATGCAAAGAAAACGTGTATCATAAAAGAGGACGTGAGATAGATGTTAGATAGATAGATATGCATTGCTTATATATGCATAGCATATTTCTGTAAGGATACACACCAAAAAATATTCAATATTAGTTCATTGTAGAGAGAGAATTTGTTGGCTGGGTAACAACAATGGAAGGGAGATTTTTACTATAATTGCCTTCTCTTCCTTTTGAATGTTGAACTGTCTTAGTGTAGTAGGTAATCCAAAACTAAATCAAATTTAAAAAATAAAGAAAAAACTCATATGAATCACAGTAATATGTAATCTTTACCCAGCACAGGGGCTGTCATCTGCTGTTATGCATAAGACAGGTTGAGATGTGATAATAGGATTAGAATCTAGATGAAGAGATACAACAGTGCAGAGAAAGAGCATGAAAACGAAATGTTACGAGCCAAGTTCCATGACAGTGTAGAGGCAAATCTGTGGCATGATTGAGCCAAACTTGGAGTCTGTCCCAGGAAAGGCTGTGCTAAAGAGGCACGCAGGACTCTCCTACAACCCCACACCCTTTTCTCCATTGCCACCACCAGTGCCATCCTCCAGCTCAGTACTAATGCCGTTAAACACAGCTGTCCCTCACTCCTCCCCCACCTGACCTCATTTCATCTGACACTTTAAAATCCTACCCCATACAGTCAAAGCTAGCAAAGAAGATAAAGCAGGATTTGGAGGGAGAAGAATAATAGAAAGGAGAGGAGGAAGAAAATTCCCATGAGCCTATCTGGGAATCTCACCACCAAATTATCACATAATATACATGAGAACATTCATTTCTATTTCCTACACAACCAGCATTTACATGAAATGCTTTGCTTGGCGATGATTGTTTTTTTGGATTTGACACCAAAAGCAAAAGCAACAAAAACAAAATAAGCAAGGGGGACTACATCCAACTAAAAAGCTTCTGCACAGCAAAGGACTCCATCAACAAAATGAAAAGGCAATCTTTGGAATGGGAGAGAATATTTGTAAATCACATATCCCATAAGGGGTTAATATGCAAAATATATAAGAAATTCATACAACTCAATAGCACTATGGAAAACAGTATGGCATTTCCACAAGAAATTAAAAATAGAACTACTATATGATCCAGCAATCCCACTTCTGGGTATGCATCCAAAGGAAAGGAAATCACTATGGTGAAGCAATATCTGTACTCCCATGTGTTCATTGCAGCATTATTCACAATAGTCAAGGCGTAGAAACAACCTAAATGTCTGTCAGCAGATAAATGAATGAAGAAAATATAAAAGAGAATATTATTCAGCCTTTAAAAAAGAAGGAAATTCTGTCATTTGTGGCACATGGGTGAAACTGGAGGGCATTATGCTTAGTGAAATAAGCCAGACGGAGAAAGACAAATACTGTATGATGTCATTTATATGTAGAATCTAAAAAAAAAAAAAAAAACATACCCAGCATAGATAGAGTAGAATGGTTGTTTCCAGGGACTGGGAGATAGGGAAAATGGGGAGAGTTTGATAAAAGAGTACACATTTTCAGTACTTGGTGACTATATTTGCTAACACTTATATAATTGAAATTTGCTAAGAGAGTAGATCTTAAGCATTCTCACCAAAGAAATAAATAAACCAAACCAAACCAAACAAACAAACCAAAAATGTAACTATGTGAGGTGATGGATATATTAATTAATTTGACTTGACTGTAGGAATCCTTCCACAATATATACATATACTAAATCATCACGTTGTACACTTTAAATACATGACAATTTTCTTTGTTAATTATACCTCAATAAAGCTGGGAGGGGGAACACTTTGAAAGACAACTGGATTGTAAATTAAGGAACTTTGTACTCCCATATGGAGACATAAAGACAAAATGTCATAACAGCAAATGAAAGGAAACGGCAGATATCAGCAAGACTGATATTGAGACCCCATCAATAAGGATTCATTTTCTTCTTGAAAATAAATCTTATATTGAACTTCATTTAGGCATAGACGATGCTTGTCAGTTTATGGAGATTGTGACAGGAGCAAAAGATATGTTAGGCTTCAAGGGACAGCAGACAATTCTGAAGCACAAGTTGGCAACTTTAAATAACTTTTTTCCTCATATATCACTGACACAAAAATATGTGAAGCAGATGGTACTGCTTGGCTATTTATAGTTTGTGTTGAAACTTGTTAAAGACAGTTTGGATCATGATTAACAAATCTTATCACCTCTTAAATGAAACATACCACAGGGTTTTTCTTAGAAGGTGTTAGAAAGGCAGCTGGTGATTATAGTCTGTGTTTCTTCTTTCTACAGATAATAAATCTAAAATCACCAATGGCCTTCTGGATGTAAGCAAACATACAAAGAAAATCAAAGTTGGGAGGTAGTCATGTCTATTGAATAAGCAGGTATTCCTTGGGCCCCTGACACATGATAGATGATGATGTTGATGGAGATAGATAGATAGATAGATAGACAGATAGCGAGTTAGATGGATATAAATACATATTTCACTTCAATGTATCTTTTCCCCTGAATGAGTTATAGCCATCATCAGAGCCGTTCAACAACTGTTTCCTGTTCCTGCCCTTCTGGGCACTTGGTAGATTTATACTTCTTTGCTCCTTTGCATTCGGGTGAGGCTGTCTGACTACTTCTAGCCAGTGAGCTGTGAACAGATGCGCAGTGCGATACCTCTGGGCTAGTACACTTAAGTGACAATGCCGGACATCAAAAATATTTGTTTTTCCTCTCGTCACTCTAACCAGCAAACATTGAGGCAATGGCTTCTCTTGCAGCTTTGGGCTTTGAGTACCCCAGTAAAAAAAGCCCTGTTATCAACCTGTGATAGGTTGTTTATTATGAAAGATATCAGAAGCTACAATAGCACAGCTTTGTGTGGTGCTCCTATAGGTCTATCTCAGAAAATTATTTTGAATTATTTCATCCCTAATTTAATATGCTTATTTTCCTTTCTCGTGGAAATCCTAATCAACCTCCTGAACTGATTCTCTAACTTTCTGATGTTTGTTCCTCTAATGTCTATGTCTTTTTTTCTTTACCACCTGGAAGTTTCCTCCATTCGTGAGATACTAATGATTCCACAGTCCCCTATACTCAAATTAGTTCAAGTAGCTTCTATGTTTTGGCAACCAGAAGAACTTAACTAAGAGAGTTATTTTTATAGGGCAGCTGTAGCATTGCAGAGATTTGCTGGAAGTGCCTCTTCAGTATTTTGTTGTTGTTGTTTGTATTTTATCTTGCTTCGTGTAGAGAAAGAAATGTTTTCTCTAAGAATAGACTTTTTCTTTCCCTCCAATTCCATTAATAAGTCATCGGCTGCTGCTTTATTGCTTACTCATTTCAGCATGGCCTGTTTCAGTCATGATAGGCCTGTGTTAAGATAACATTAAGTGCTGTATATAATAGAGCCAAAATCTTAAATGGCTCAAATATATTAGTTTATTTCTCACTCAAGTAAAAGTCTAAAATTTCTATTAACAGGCAGTTTTTCCATACTTAGTAATTCAGGGACTGAGCCTCTTTCTTATGTTGGGGGTTCCTATTCTCTAGAACCTCATTCTCATCTGCATCTAGCTAGCAAAATAGGAAAGGATGAAGGAAGCATAACTTTCTCTTGAAAGCCTTGACCAGAAAAGGAAACACATCACTTGTACTGACATTGCTTTAATACCAGGACAATCATAACAACAAGAAAGGCTGGGAAATGTAGTATAGCTGTGTGACAAGGAATAAGAGGGACAAGATTTTGGGTGAATAGCTAGCAGTGTAGAGAGAGTAATAAGGCCCAGTGAGGCCACGAGCAGGAAAGAAGCTTGGTTCCCTTTAGAACCTAAGGGAATAAAATGATGCTTCCATGCAACTGTGCAATAGAAGAGACCGTTACATAATAAAAACTTGCTTGGAGCTGAATCATTATATATAACTGATCATAAGACATGGCTTCATATATATTAGTCTGTTGGCACCTGCAGGCTGATACAAAGTTCACAGATCTTTTGGGATGTGTTGTTGACAATATCTCCCATGCTTGGGAAAGGTTAGGAAGCTTTAGCTGGGAAGAACCCCAACATATGTGGATTCTGGTTCTCTTTATCATCTTTGCATTCTTCTCAGTCAAATAAACTGCACTCCAGGGAGATATCTGGAATAGTGCTTCTGTCCTGAGACAACAGTAGAGAAGTCCCTTCAAATTTTCACATAGAAAGTATTTCCAGTCAATCATTTGGTAACTGCAAAATTATCAATTAAATGTTAGAACAGAATAAAGATGTTTTCACATATGCAGAGTTTCATATGTGAGTTTAAGCAAAACTTTTTACTTAAAGTTTATGTAAAATAAAATAAGAAAAATCTGGTGCTAATACTTAGTTCATAGACTCTCATGACTTATTTGGCAATTTTTAAATTAAAGACAATATAGTCTAGTGAAATGTGCCTAGGCTTTATAATCAACCTCCCTGAATTCAAATCTTTGCTTGACATATTAATAAATATATGACCTCAGGAAAGAAGTTACATTGTTGCTAAGTTGTTTGTGTCTCACGTTCTTTCCCTGTAAAAATAGAAATGAAGATGGCAACCTCTCTGGGTTTCTGTGATGATCAAAGGAAAGCATGTACGTGGAAGCACCTGATACTTAGATGGGTACTGAAGGAGTATTATTATATTATTTTCAGAATCTTAGCCCTTAGAAGCAATAAACGCTCTCCACCTTCCATCTTCTACCTTTCCCATGCATGTTTAATGCAAATATTTTTCTTAAAGTGTGGGGTTTTTATCCCTACATCCATTTATATATAAGCACTTGTGTGGTGGAGAAGACCATTTACTATGTGACCTCTGATCATTGCACCAGAAACCACCATATCCCAAAATAGGTTTCACTTCTTTGTGGCCATACAGCCACCCTTGCAGTTACTTAAACATGCCTTTTGATTATGTTCTCCCCAATGCAATCAATATAAGAAGTGATATGAGCCACTTCCAACCATAAAACATGTCTCACTGGGCTACTCCTAGTGTTTTTCTTCTTCCAGATATCTGGGGCAGTAACCATCAGGCTGATCCTGAAATCAATATTTTTAGGATGATATAGCTACCTTTAGTCTGGGTCTTAAATGATTGTGTGGAGAAAAAAAATCACCCTACTGAACTAAATGACCTCCCGGGACTCTTAAGAGAGAAATGAATGGTATTTGGCCACTGATAATTTGTGGTCTGTTACAGAAGTCTACCTTAATTAATATACCAAATGAGCCTATTATCCTGAATCTCAGTATCCATATCTGTAAACTAAGAGAGTTGGACTAGATTACTTCTAAGATTAGTTTTTATAATAACATGGTATGATCCTTAACCTTAGGTTAGGAAAGACATTCTACAAATATAAATGTGTTCCAGACTGTAGAGAGCTACACATTAAATAGAATACTTACATTCCAGATATTAAGAAAAAGTAGAAAAATATGCATAATTAAAAAAAAATTGGTGAATCCAAGAGACTTAGAGGAAAAGATTTGGGCAGGAGGGAAGGGAAGAGAGAAAGAGACTACACAATGGGTCTAGAATAACCAGAATGCTGTTTGGCCTGAAGGCTGAAGGCTGTGCTTCTCAAAGCAAACAGAGGGAGCCTTACACCCACGAAGAACAAGAGAGTGTAATGTGATCGTTTGACTGAGGAGAGAAGCAGGGTTAAATTGAGAGGGGAAAAAAAAAGACTTGGGGAAAGTCAGACAAGAAAAACCCATGTTCAGGAAGACTGAAATTAGAAAGCCAATTACAGCCACTGGAACCTAAGAATGGCCACTCTTGAGTCAGAACAAGGCATCCGGCAGCCCATTTTTCTTTTGCCATCATCGACCTCAAACATGTGCCTTCTTTGCCTTTTCTGGTTGTATTACACTCTTTTAAATGTGCAGCCACAAAATGTGCAAAAAGAAAACAACAATAAAAAAAGTAGAAAAAAAAAGTAGAAACGAAATTCCATAAGAACATAACCAGTGGTTTTACAGAAAGATATAATAATGGTTCCAGTTTGTTTCTAAGAGCATTTGCTTTATCTCAGATGGACTGAGAAACGCAGAGAGTTAGGATGTTAACCAAGTACAGATGACAAGCAGCAATGACAGGAACTATCAGAAGGAAAACTAAAAGCAGAGGATATTCCAAGGGGTCAGACAAAGGACCAAGGTCTAGAATCAATCATTTGAGATGCAATAATAAAACAGGCTGCCAGTGACCTTGTCCCCACGGTGAGCCACACCCATCCCCCACCTCTGCAGGAGACCCTCCAACACTAGCAGGGGGCAGACAGCAGAATCAAGAAGAACTACAATTCTGCAGCCTGTGGAAGGAAAACCACATTCACAGAAAGATAGACAAAATGAAAAGGCAGAGGACTTTGTACCAGATGAAGGAACAAGATAAAACCCCAGAAAAACAGCTAAGTGAAGTGGAGATAGGCAACCTTCCAGAAAAAGAATTCAAAATAATGAGAGTGAAGGTGATCCAGGACCTCGGAAAAAGAATGGAGGCAAAGATCGAGAAGCTGCAAGAAATGTTTAACAAAGACCTAGAAGAATTAAAGAACAAACAAACAGAGATGAACAATACAATAACTGAAATGAAAAATACACTAGAAGGAATCAGTAGCAAAATAATGGATAAGTGACCTGGAAGACAGAATGGTGGAATTCACTGCCGTGGAACAGAATAAAGAAAAAAGAATGAAAAGGAATGAAGACAGCCTAAGAGACCTCTGGAACAACATTAAATGCAACAACATTCCCATTATAGGGGCCCCAGAAGGAGAAGAGAGAGAGATAGGACCCGAGAAAATATTTGAAGAGATTATAGTTGAAAACTCCCCTAACATGGAAAAGGAAATAGCCACCCAAGTCCAGGAAGCGCAGAGTCCCAGGTAGGATAAACCCAAGGAGAAACACGCCAAGACACATAGTAATCAAATTGGCAAAAATTAAAGACAAAGAAAAATTATTGAAAGCAGCAAGGGAAGAAAGAAAAATAACATACAAGGGAACTCCCTTCTCCATGGGTCTCTCATGTTTCAACATGTCTTGTGAGTAGAAGCCCTGACAACTTTTGTTCTGGACTATCATTTCAAGGATTTTTGTATATGGAACAGTCTAAGAAGTTAGAAGTAAGGTCTCTCTCTGAGACAAAGGGCAGTGGTGCTTACTGCCTATCATAGAAGATGCAGGCTCTCTAAATGCAGGGTTCCTCTCTTGAAATACAACCCACTACATGGGCTAGTATTACTGATACTTCTTCCCATCACCCCCTGGGAACTGGGGCTCAAGAACCCAGCACAAATGCTAATATTCTGTTACTACCATTGCTGCAAATAAAACTATGATTCTTCTTCTCTAAACCAGGAGTCTCATGTTGTCTACCAGCATTAATGAAATTGTGGTAAGCTAACTTGTTAGTTTGCAAATAGCATAAAAATTTCAGAAACTTCACAGCTCTTGAATCAACTATGGCCTGGAGCAGCTGTGAAATATAGGATGCCTCCCTTGCAACTTTGAGAAGAGCAAAACCTTAAGGGGAGGTTGCTTCTGTTAGACAAAATGATTTATACTTTTATTTCCAGTGTGTTAATGGTGGTTAACTTTAGAGTCCAGTCCAGTGGATCTCAAACTTTTGCATATATCAGAAACATGTGAAGGGCTTTTAAAAATGCAAATTACTGAGCCCCATCCCCCAGAGTTTCTCACTCAGTAGGTCTGGGACGGAGACTTTGCCTTCTTCATGAGTTCCCGGTGATGCTGGTCAGGGGATCCCACTTTGAGAACCACTCATGTATTCCACAGTCTGAAAACCAAGGAAGACTGGATTACAAAAGAACAAGAGGAAAAATAGCCATCAGCTGGTGATAGAAGGGCCTGATATATAGGAATTGTCTGTGACTGTATCTCTTCTCACCAGGTATGGGGTGAGCATCTTTGCAGTTGCATGTGTGAAAATTAGGCCATCATTAGAAGTGTATTTATGAAGGAAGAGATATTAGTGTATTTAGAAGACAAAAGAGTAGAATGTACTAACAGGTTTCATTACTCATCCCATCTACTACTTCTTCTAGAAAATCTATGCCACTCATAATCTTTGGAACAGGCAATGGTTCATAGCTTTGTTGGCCTATGTCAGTACTGATTTACATCTGTTCCAGGTGTAATTATTAATAGTGCTTCCTTTACTCTAGAAAGTGTTGTCAATCCGTAGATAGCAGATGGCATCCACTTCTACCCCTCACCCCCTTCACTCCACCCCTCAAAGCTGACTTGATAGAGGAAAACTACCTGACCCAACTATCTGATCTACTGGCTGGCTAGTATTCAATCAGATGCTCATGCTTGAAAATTCACTTTGAAATTCTTTTAGAGATTGAAGTCAAGTGGTAGTTCCTAAACTTGAAAAGTCACATGGAGCCAGGTCTCTTTTGGGACATGTTTGGCCATATTCAGGATGTGTAAGCAGAGGAAGCCAGCCAGGGTTGCAATGGAGGAAGGAGCCCAAAGGAGAAAATAGAGCAGCTGTATAAAGAGGAGCCACGGAATTGAGAAGCCAGTTGTCCCTCCAGGAGACAGCCCGGGTCCCAGAGGCTCCAAGAGGCTTGGCTGTAAGTATCGCCCTAGGATTCTCTAATGATTCCAAGTATTCTTTAACCCTTTATGGAAGCTAGCTTGAGAGGGTTTCCCTTCCTTGCAGGCACTTTAAATATCTTACAATTTTATTTGTCAACTTTACCTCAATAAAGCTGGAAAATAAATAAATAAATATTGGGTCCGAAATAATTCACTCTGACTTCTAGAAAAAACATATCAGTGTTGGAGATTGATTTTTCTGGCTTCCTTTTTTCTACTATCCTAGCCTTGGTATGTATCTGGGGACTAGATGAAAAATTTTCCCAGCACTTTTTTATGTCTTCTTTTGCTAAAGTATAATTTGATCAAATGTATTTCGAGAGCATTTTAGGAAAACTTAATGTTTGCCAATTTAAACTATCCACAGATTGTCAGATTACACAGACACTATCTCAAATATTATAATGATGATTCATGATTTACAAATATTAGTAAAGTGTTAAAATGAAATTTGCATTTTATCATACCATCTTCCTCACTAAGTACTATATCCATGAAATGGAAGCTTTACTGTAGAAGAAATCCTGACTTTAGCAAATACAGTTGTCTGGAGTTGGAAAGATAGAAAACAAACGTCTGACTTCCTCTGGACTCTCAGTCTTACACAGCAAGACTCTATTGAATTGCCCCAAAAAGAAATGCACGCTTACATCTCTGCAGGGCAACTCAGCATACATGTTACTGCCACAGAGGGTCTCCCACAAGCACACTTAACAAATTTCCTTCCCACCACCTTGATCTCTCTCCCAACCTTTACTCATTCTTTTATTCTCGGCTATCAGAAAAAAAGAACAAACAAAAAAACATGTCTTTGCCCCATTTCAAGATGAGAATGAGCCCCTTCACTAGTTGCCCATATCCTGTCCTTCCACTCTTTTCTTATCATTTCCAGAATGTTTCCCGTCTCACATCCCATCTCACCCTTCACTGGCTTTCCCTTCTTGCTCTGTAAAATCAATCCCCTCCCATTAAAAAAAAAACAAAAAACACCCAGGTTGACATTTTAAAAATAAATTTATTTATTTTAGGCTGTGTTGGGTCTTCGTTGATGTGCAAGGGCTTTCTCTAGATGCGGTGAGCGGGGACTACTCTTTGTTGCAATGGGCGGGCTTCTCATCACCGTGGCTTCTCTTGTTGTGGAGCACGGGCTCTAGGCGTGCAGGCTCAGTAGTTGTGGCATGTGGGCTCAGTAGTTGTGGCTCGCGGGCGCTAGAGAGCAGGCTCAGTAGTTGTGGCACACGGGCTTAGTTGCTCCTCAGCATGTGAGATCTTCCCGGATCAGGGCTCAAACCCATGTCCCCTGCACTGGCAGGCGGATTCTCAACCACTGCACCACCAGGGAAGTCCCCCCAGGTTGACTTTTAAAAATTATATTTACTCCTCGAGGTACAGTCCCCATTTCCTTTTTTACTCCGGCCTCTTCCCCTCCAATTTGCCATTCCGGCCAGAGCAATTCCTTCTGCATCTTATTACAGAAAAGCTCACTCTCATCCAAAACCAAAGTAATCCTCTCTTCTCCCTTTTCATTTCACTCTTCCTCTTTGCAAGAAGCAACTCTATTGAATGTTGCATACTTCTTTCAATTCTCACCTTCTTCAGCTTTGATTTGTTTCTATCAGTACTACTCCCTTCCTACCTTTCTGAATGATATTTCTCACAACTCTTATTGGTTCATGTTCTTTTACACACCCATTAAGTGTAAGCTTTCCCCAGTTTTTGATCAGTTTCTTTCTGGGCTGTTTTATTCACTCTCTCAGCTTTCACTCACCTCTAACCAGAACGCTAACATTTCCAGTTTCAGAACTCTGCCCCCTTTTGAGCCTCAGACTTAAACCTACAACTGCTTCCTGGGCACCTCCATGTGCATGACAAAATCAGACTCTCTACCTTCTCTCCAAAACGAATTTCCTTTAATATTCCCAGTGATCTGGCCCTGAACTAATCTCTCCTGCTTACCACTGCTTACCATTCTGTTTTCCAGCTACACGGAGCCATGCACTATGTCTGCCTCTATGGCTTTGCACACATTGCTACAACTCTCCAGCATCCATTTCTCCCCATTTTCTTCTTGTAAAAACCCCATCAATCCTTCAAGGCCTAACTAATGTCACTTTCTCCATGACTTATTTTGAAATTTTCCAGTCTATATTAAACTCTCACATAAAGGAAGCGTTTATGTTACTAGATTTTTATAGCTTTTAACATATCCTGTCCCATATTTTAAAGGTTTATACATTTTTATTGGGGTGTAATTGACATACAAGCTTACATGACTTTCAGGTGTACAATATAATGATTCGGTATTTGTATATGTTGGAAATGATCACTGCAGTAATTCTAGTTAATATCTGTCATCGTATATGTTACAGAATTTTTTCCTTGTGATGAGAGCTTTTAAAATTTCCTGTCTTAGCAACTCTCAAGTATAAAATACAGTATTATTAACTATGGTCGCTATGATGCTGTGCATTACCTCCCCATGACTTACCTATTTTCTGACTGGAAGTCTGTACCTTTTGACTCCCTTCACCCATTTCACCCACCCACCCCCACCTCTGGCAACCACCAATCTGTTCTCTTTCTCTATGAGCTTGGTATATACACTTTTTTAAGTACTTACTAATTGTATGTTGCGTTTGCCATGTGCCTATTGTGTGTCTAGAATTTCACACGTGTTAACATTAATCCGGTCAGCCAACCAACCAATATTTATTAAGTCCCTAATTGTAGACTGATCAACATTAGTACCTGAGGGATGTGACTGTGAACAACGTGGACAAGATCCCTGCTCTGGGGATTCTAAAGGAGGTGGTCACTTTGTTTACACGGAAGTGCTCTGAGGAGAATTCAGCAGGATAACATGGTAGTGTCTGGGAGCAGCGGTTAGGGAAGACGTACTTGAAGAGGCGGTGACCCCAGTGACAGGAAAGAGCCAGCCAGATGTGAATCTACACACAGAGACTGTAAGCGTGAGCCATGCGTGTTCTGGGAACAAAGGACCATAAATAGGGCTAAATGATGTGATGAACTTACTCAGGAGATTTAAGTAAGAGGCCAAGAGAGGGAGAGAGATAGGAGCTGGATCATGTGGGCTCTTGAAAGCCACAGTAAAGAGATTAGAGTGCTTTCTAATTGAGTTGAAAAACCATTAGAGGATTCTGAGCAAGGGGATCACATGATCTATTATTTTATACATTTAAATCATTCTGGCTGTAGTGTTGAGAATAAAGTGTGGGAAAGGGTTCACACAGAGAAAACCTTAGGAGATTATTGAGTAGTCCTGGAGAAAGAGGATGGGAGATGAGAAGAAAAGGTCAGATATGGAACTTAGTTGTTTTTTTTTTTTGGCCATGCCACGCAGCGTGCAGGATCTTAGTTCCCTGATCAGGGATTGAACCCCTGCCCGCTGTGGCGGAAGTGCGGAATCACAACCAGTGGGCCGCCAGGGAATTCCCCAAGAACTCATTCTGAGTGAGCGTTCTTAGGCCTTGCTCATGTATTAAATGTAGGCAGGAGGGAAAGAAAGTAATCAAGTATGAATCCTCCATTTCTGTGTTGGGAAATTGGATGGAAGATAGTGCTATTTAATACGTTGGGGAAGGCTGGGGGAAAACACAATTTTTTCATTGGGAAGGAGGGCAAAGAGTTCTGTGTTTGATGTACTAAATTTTGGACATATTAGACATTTTTAATCTTCACAAAATTCTTAAAAAATAGATGATATCATGATCCTATTGTACAAGCAAGAAAGCTGGATATTTAGGAATGTATTAAGTTTCGTCATCCTAAGAAGTGAAGCTAAAATTCCTTCTCAGGTCTTTTCTAGCGAAGAGTTCCAAAGACACCCCGTTGCCTCTCTATGAGGCATCCAGTAGATGTCAGGGTCTTTGAAGGCAGAAACAACTCAGTCTGGGTCCTCCACATCATTTAACATCAGCTATTTAAAAGATGTTTCTGTAAAATCAATCGTTTTGGAATTTTTAGGGGTTTAAATTTATATATAATCATTATTTAAAGTGAAATCACTTTCCTCTGCCTCGGGAAATATATTCTTCCCAAGAAGCATCCTTCGATATCCTTGACAAAGGAGGTGAACTTGGATAGTGAGAGGAGCGCCTTTCACCTTTATATGCAAGTACTTAAGGACTGCTTCATTGTTTTACCTTCTCCTTCCAAGGAAAAGCTAAACTGCTATGTTGGTGCGCAAGAATAAAAGAACTAAAACAGGCTGACTTTGCAAATATATAAATCACAAAAGTAAAAGCCTGCTTATCTCCACATCATCTTTTCAAATTCATTTTTACTGTGCTCATCTTAAAAGCTGTGGTTTTATTAATAATTAAGTGATTGTGATAAAAGTGAGGCCTAAGTAAATGCCACACTTTTTAAAAACGTACATTCATGTATTACTAAAAGCTTTCATGAATCAGATAATAACCTTCCTGATTCTATTAGCTAGAATCTCCTTATTCATTAGTCCTGTGAAACATTCATTATGGTCTGTACCTAGAGCCTGATTTTCCATTGTACTCAGAGAGCCTCCATTTATATTAATTGGGCTGTGCGTGTGTGTGTGTGTGTGTGTGTGTGTGCACGCGCGCACGCATGCACACGTGCACACGCACATAACCAGAATAACCCTTCAGTTCTCTTAAACTTTCTAATAGTCGATATTTTGTTCCACAGAAATAACCGTGTTTCTGTGAGTACAATTAGTATTTCAATTGATCCAATCTACCTTCTCTTTCTCGAAAATTATTAAGCTGAATATAGAGCTTTGATCTTTTTCAGTATTCTGCTTGAGTGAACCTCTCATGGAGCAAAATGATTCTTGCACAACGACGACCCTGGGAAGATGAAGTGCATATGGCCATATTCCCGCTTAACTGTTGTCTCTTCTGCTCTCAGAGACATGTTTTCTTATACAATGGGGCCCTGCAATTCAGTCCAGTATAGTGATTAAGACAGTGATTAAGAATAAAGGCGCTGGAGTCCCACTGCCTACATTCAAATGCCAGACCCCAGTTACCAGCTCTCTGAGTCTGGTCTTCATCTGCAAAGCAAGGATAATAGTATCCTTTACTATTGTATAGTAGCCTAAACAATTCAAAATAGACTGTTTGAAGATTCGACTAGTAAATGTACTTAAAACAATTCCTAGCACATATATGAGATGAGACGAAGTATTGTTTTCCTCCCCGCCTGTTTCTCCTGTTTGATCACAAATAAGTGGCATGTGTTTAATTTCTAATTTACTGAGTAGTCTTTTTCTCCTTAAAGCAATTGCCATCCATCAATTAAAACAAAAAACAGAGTTTATGGCCTAGTTGTAGAAATGAATAAATACAAGTTAAGGCTACTTAAGACCTATGAATCCATAATATATCTCAAAAACCTAGAAACATATGAACTGCAATTGAAGATTTTTTTTAAAGATAATAAATGTGAGAGTTGTTACCCATAGAGTGTTTGACATATAATAAAAGATAATGTTTGGGTAGTAGAAACTACATTCTCAACTGAATGACCTCTGATTAATTGAGTACTGGGAAAACAAGCAGAATTTGAATCGATACGTTTTTCAAAAAGTCGTAAGGCAGAAAATGAATCAATGCACTATTATTACACTGGTCTGGAGGCACAGCCATTTACGGCTCATCACATGGTGACCATTCTGTGTGCTTCCAAATGTAGCCACAGCCTTACAGCTGTTGTCCAGACTTCACCAAGACTTGGCTCCTGAGCTACCAAGTACACATTTTGTAGACTCACTCGTGTAAGAGAGAATAATATGTTTAGTATTTCCTTCACCTGGTGTTCTAATCCTCCAGACCCCTGCATTTCTATGTTCAGCATCACCTTGTGGATAAGCATTCAGGGACCACACTACAGGAGAATAGGAGAGCATTCCCCTACCCTGTACTCTCGATCTCATCTCATCTTTCAGCTTTGCTTTCCTTCATAGCTCTTGTAATCACAAGACTTTTTTTTTTTTTTTGCGGTACGCGGACCTCTCACTGTTGTGGCCTCTCCCGTTTCGGAGCACAGGCTCCGGACGCGCAGGCTCAGCAGCCATGGCTCATGGGCCCAGCCGCTCCGTGGCATGTGGGATCTTCCCGGACCGGGGCACGAACCCGTGTCCCCTGCATCGGCAGGCAGACTCTCAACCACTGCGCCACCACGGAAGCCCTCACTAGACATATTTTAACTTTATTTATGAGGGTTGAGACTTTGTTTTGTTCACTGCCCAGTGACTGGCAAATAGTTGGTGCTAAATAAACAAATACCCGTTAAGTAAATGAATAAATCTTTATACACATTTAAAAATTCTATGTATGTGCTATATTGATGTGTACGGCAATCTTTTCTTTGCTCAGTAGTGAGGAACCATAAAAATGACTGTGCAAGCTGAAACCGTGAAAAGCAATGTTAATAATCGATGGGAAAAAAATTATGATTTTTCTGTGACCTTTCAAATTTTCTGCCAAAACATTAAAAGTTCTCTTATTGTCTAAATTTATAGGTACATTTAAAATAATAGTAAAACTAACATTTACTTAGCACACTGTAATTTAAAATATTAGAAACATTGAAAATTAAACTGCTTTATTTCTTTTTAAAAAACTTTATCAAGAATAGTTTGAACAGTTCTCATCCGATAACTCACAGTATGGAACAAGCACCTTTATTACACCTTGGTGAATTGTCATATTCCTTTCTAAATTGGGGTCAACTTAACCAACATTTTATCCTTTGTTCTTTTCACAGCATGAAATACCTCTGAGAGTTCCTTTAATGTGAGGTCTTTTTGTCAGTGTCACTTCCGGGACCTCATCATCTTTTTCATTACAAGCCCTTCCTCATTTACGCTGATGAGGTCATCTTTACTGAGTTCTTCTGGCTGCATATATAGAGCCCTTAGAAGCGCAGCAGCAGTTTCAACATTCCCTTAACTTCATTTACATCTGATCTGAATCCCACAGAGTATGTGCACCACATGGTAACAGTTTCTGTCCTATTGCAGATATTACCTGATTTTCTTCCTGCCATAATGCTTAAACATTTTCAATTGCATGCTTTATGACACATTTCTCCCCAAATTCAGCTAAAGTTACATGCTCTTCAGTTGTAGTTTCCAGAGCCTGTCCTAAAGTCCATATAAGTAAATAGGATTTAAAAGTTAAAACACCTCCTTGGCCCGTTGGCTTGGTTAATGAATTTGTGTTCAGTGGTTAAAAGCAAATTTTCACATTTTTAAGTCCCTAAGAGAAACAGTGACAGTAGTAAGTGCTTTAAATGTTAAACTACTTTGCTTATATTATCTCTTTCCTGCTAGGAAACTGGGAAGCAACACAGCTACGTACATTGTTTTCTGTGTATGGACTGAATGATGAGTGTGTAGAGACCAATCTCTGACAGCGTTTGAAAGGCGATGTGAGGGTTGCTGACCATGACTGGCATCCGTTAATGTAGTGATTTGTGAGCCAGCAGCAAAGATTGTACTTTATGCAATTACTCAGTAAATACACTGTGGAACCTGAAATTTGAACAACTGTGGTGTTGAGGGACTTGGTGTCATTAACTAAGGTAACTGCAATTCATGTATGTTGGAACGGTGCAAAGTGAGGACTCCATGTATATATATATGAAAGTACCTATTTCCTGAATCCAAATCTGTGTTGTTCTGAAACTGATAGAGAGAAAATCAACTAAATAAACTGTAGGTGCAGAAAATATGTCTAGCCAAATGCTAACAGGGTAAAAGGGCCAGAAAGATGAGAAAGAAGAAATGACAGTAAAGAAGAAATTCATGTCATGTCTCAGCAAGGAATTGGAGTTTGCTTAGATTGCATTCTTCAGCTAATTCAAGGAATGTATGAACACAGGGACCAGGAAGGATAGAGGAGCCATCAGGAGACTGCCTAGAAGAATAGTTTTAGCCTAAACCTGAAGGTTCTGCTTGATTTTAATTCAAATGGACTTTGTCTCTAGAGATATGTTCACATAAACATCCAGCAGATGCGGGGAGTGAAGCCAGGTGGCCTTCAAGCCCCGGAGCTCTTGCTGCTCAGGAGAGGAATCAGTTTACTGGCCATGCCCTGATGCGATGACCTGGGATATCCTCACTTGCGCACTGACAGCAAAAGCAGGGCCCCGAGCAGGCTGATAACTTCTTATCAGGGAAAGGAGCAACGTACCTTATTTTGCCCTCAAAGGTGCAACCATGGCTACTGAGATCCACTCAGCCCCAGCCTGAAACCCCGACTGCCACTCCATGGATCAGACATGGAGTTTCTCAAACTCTCACCTTTGCTTCATTCACATGTGCCAACAAGAAACCTGGGGCCCCAGCATTAATCTAGATAGTCAGCTTTGCTTTCCTCACTGGTGAAAGAGAGCTTTACCCCCTAGTCACTTCCTGGATCCAGCTCTAGACAGATCTGATCAGCCATTTCTTTCCCTTTCCCAGCACCACCAGGCTACGCTCCCCAGCTTGTGGTTACTTTCCATTTCCGATCCATCAGTTAGATATCCCCACATATATCTGCGGATTTCTTACTTGGAGTTTTTCATCACGAACTGTGAAATGTATTTAGTTCTTATTCCAGAGCATGGAGTCAGTTATTCTCACTTACCTTCCTTTGTCTTCACACATTTTCAGAATCCTAGAGATATTATCCATAGGCCCCTGGGTGAGGTGGGGCCGTGTGACTCTTACAATAAGAAATTGTTATAAGTGCTCCAAGTACAAAAGCCAGCTTGTCAGCATCTCCTACAGAATTTTATTTCATACAAGGCTTATTTCTGTGTACCTCTAATTAGTGTTTTTTTCTTGCCTGTAAATTTGGTCACAAGATTTCTTGAAATAAGGTTTTTGCCTGCTCCAAACAACTAGTGACTGATAATTGGATAACACACTTGATTAGGAGTCAGTGTCTTAACCATGGGAAAAATAACAAAACTTTCTTATATACGAGACAATGAAAGAGGTGTTCTTTGGAGGTGCTGTGGTCAACCTTCATTTATCACTGTAATGTGCTTTCCTACGGGATAGTAAAATACTGTCCACTGAGAGACCTGAAATTAGGTGCCAAGCTACAGAGGGCAGGGCAGAGAAATTGTGGAATTCTAAAGATGAGATGGCTTTTATTTAGTAAAATATGATACTATCAGGCAAAAAAAAAGAATACTGTTTCAGTAGCTACAACCTCAGGCTTCAGGACAAACAGACCAAATTTCCCTCTGGGACATAAGCAATTCACAAGTGTATCCACATTGAAGTTCCTCAGACTACAGTTGCTCTTATGCCAAGGTTCTCATAAACCTACTTTGCGTAAGAAACTCCAAAGGTGTTTACTAAATATGCAGCTACCCCAACTCCACTCCGCAGAGATTCTGAGTCAATTGATTTGTGAATACCAAGGAATCTAGAAGCTACTCTTATTCTAAGTCCTGCCTTGGCCTACTGCAAAACATGAAAATATTTCTAATGCCTAAAGAAGGAACACCACTGCTCCCGTTTAAAGTTGAATTAGGAAGAATGATAAACGACAAACTTCTTTTTCACGAGTTAGTTATAGGATATGTGTGTTTCAGACATGCTTTTGTATAATCTACAGCAGCGATTCTCTAACTTTATTCTGCATCAGATTTACCTGGAGGTCTTATAAAAACTCTGATTGCTGGTCTTTAACCCGAAGTCTCTTTTTTCATAGGTCTGAGATGGGCACTGGAAATTTGCATTTCTAACAAATTACCAAGAGTTACTGATGCTGCTGCTTTGGATACCACATTTTGAGAACCACTGATCTATAAAATATGCCTGTTGGGCTTCCCTGGTGGCGCAGTGGTTGAGAGTCCGCCTGCCGATGCAGGGGACGCGGGTTCGTGCCCCGGTCCGGGAGGATCCCGCGTGCCACGGAGCGGCTGCGCCCGTGAGCCATGGCCACTGAGCCTGCGCGTCCGGAGCCTGGGCTCCGCGGCAGGAGAGGCCACAGCAGTGAGAGGCCCGAGTACTGCAAAAAAAAAAAAAAAAGCCTCTTTTGGTTTACCTGTTGACTTCGTAGTAAAGACAATTTAAAAACAAAGTCTATACATACTAATTGAATGCCTAACGTGTGTTGATTCTACTTTAGGCATTTGTGACATTATGACGAATCAGTCGACACTGATTGCAACAGTTTGATATAAATAAGCAACCAGAGGTGTGACTGAGAACCACACCACTGTATACATGAAAATATGTCAGCAACTGGATCTTAAGAGAACAATGACGTTCCAAAGATTGCTTTCTATTTCAGAGAAGCTTATAGTATAGATGATGATGATTCACATATAACTTCTTTTGGGACACCACAGCTTTTCCAGAGCAGGGTAAAATACAGAATTTTCCAGAATAAAAAGATAGTACGACATCAGACAAGCAAAAAATTTTAAGTGGATACCTCCAAAAGCCCTTCACTAGAGCTTGTTGCTCATAATAAATCCATTCAGCATTTAATTCTTACTCTTTCAGGCAGAATGGTACCTGGCCCTCACTGATGTGCCCTGAAGCATGCTTAGGAAAGCTGCGATCTTGCCTCTGGGACTACACTCCATCCAGCTCCACGTGAGGTGTGTCGATTCCTCCTGTACAGGTATGAACTCAGTGCTCGCACTTTAATGACGTCAGGTCCGCTGGAAGAAGTTTGAAAGTGTATACTAGAGTTAACATTTATGGGGCATGAACTTTGTGCTAAGCAAAATGACAGTCTAGCTTAGTGGTTAAGATCATAAACTCCAAAGCCAAATACCAGGTTTTAATAGGCAGGTGATCTGGAGCAAATTACTTAGCCTCTTGCGTTAATTTTATCATCTGCAAAATGGAAATAATAGCAAAGCCTACCTCATAGAGATGTAATTAATAAATGGTTAAACATATGCAAGACACTGAAATAATGTCTAGTCCACAGTAAGTACTGTTTGTGTTGATCTGTGATTTTTGACAAAATATGTAATTTAATCCTAACGACACTACCATGTGGGTGCTGTTATTAGATCTGGTTTAAAGATGAGAAAAAAACTGAAGCACAGAGGGGTTAGGTGACTTTCCCAAAGTCACAAAGTAAGTGGTGGCACCACTTCTGTGCACTCATGCAGTTTGACTTCAGAACTCATTTTCTTAATCTCAGTGTTATTCTGTTTCTTGAGAGAAGTGATTTGGCAAAGGCAGAGCCCATAATATATATTATATTAAATATACTCGGAGCATATAATTCAACTGCAAGTCAGTTACTTTAAAAACATTTCCAGCAGATCCACATTTTCTTCAGACCAATGAGGAAATTAGGCCATTATTATAATTATTCTCTTTAGAATTGAGGTCACTGTAAAAGAGGCAGTGCAGTTTTATAGAAAGAGCATTTACTTTAAAGTCTGACAGCCCTACTCCACTCTGTATCTACAGGCAAGTTATATACATTCTCTGAGGCTGTCCGATCATCTGTAAAATATTGGTAGCAGTACCAACCTCACAGCATTGTTTTGTGGATTAAATGAAATGCTATAGGTAAAGTCCCTACCACAATCCCATGCATGAGGTAGATATCAAAGAATATGAATTTCTTCCTCCTCTAAACATTATATACTAAAATATTTCCAGTTATAAAAATACAGTAATACTTCCCACAATGATGTCTCTCGCATAAGGAAGAAAGCACGTGTAGCCCATACATAAACAGAGTAAACCACCAGGTGTGAGGCTTGACCTAAGAGCAGTGTTCTATTGACGGTTTTGATGGGCTCCTGCCTTAATCCAGAGGTTGAAGCTCTCCTGAGTAGAAGGCAAAGGAGATGTCTTCTTTCTTCCACTTCTACATAAGAAGCAAAACTGAAAACCTCATTGAACTTTTAGTTTGCCTTTATCTCTACTTAAACACTTGAAATTTTCAGTATCCTCCTCCTTCTAATGTCATTTTGAATTATAGTTTCAATTATCAGGTTTCATTTATGAGACTACTTAGATTTCACTCCTAGAGAATATAGTACAATAGCTCTTTACTTTGTAACATCACTAGGTAAATGGATAGAAAACTGGAGTTGGGAAAACCAGAAGTGAGAAAAAATGAGCAATTATATGTACTGTAATTTAAACATGTCGGCAGATATTACCTTTACCTCTCTGGTTATGGATCTAAGTGATCCCATGTATCCAGAATCGAGGTTATGTATGTGTATAAGTGTATACATGTACACATATGCATACTTTTTATGTATGTGTATACATACATATTTGTGTGTGCATGTATACATACACAGGAATTTGTCATTGAGATCTGACCTTACTCAGCTGGTCAAGCTGGTTAAGGTTGGGTAGGCAGTAAGGAAGGACAGATGGATGTAAAGTGGGGGAGAGCAGCAACAGTTTGGAACCCAAATGCATGAGCCAGGACCCAGGGGGACAGGTTAAAACCTAGATCAGTTCACATTGCCTTTGGTCTTGGTGAAGCAGACATCCTGCAGACACCAGGTACCTCTTCGCAGAACTAAACACACACACCTAGCCCAGGAGACAAAGCAGCTGAAGAAGGATCCAAGAGAAGGTGAACAGTTATAGGCCCAGCTTCCATCCTTCCATGGTGGCCCAATGTCACCAGAAACATACAGGAAGGAGAATTCTGGTAAATGTAGTGTAGGTCAGCCAATGGATCAATGTAAGTTGATATGTTATTAAGCTAGAAAAAAATACTGTGTTATGAGTATCACTGAAAGGTTCATAATCAACTGACAGTTTAGAAAAATCCTTTTTTTTTCTTCTCCGTCATGACAAGTCATTTTTCCTTAGCCTGGCTAGATATCTTCAGCCCTAGTTTTCTATTTGTCATTTAAAAATCTAATTCCATGCTTTATGTTAGTTTGTATTTTTGTATCTGTGAAGTATATGGGGCATAGTTTTCTCAACTACAAAACATCTTGCCAAATGTTGTCGCATACATTTTAATGTTTTCATAGATTTTTTAAAAGCTAGTGACTCTCATTACTTAAACTAGTTCTTGGATGTAAATTAGGCAACTTAAAGCGACAAACTACTCTTCCAATTATATCAGGTATTGTTTAGTTACTGAGGATCCTTTACCACTGATACAATCTTTATAACTGCCAAGTAGCATCTCTAAACCACAGAGTCATGGTTGGATTTCCAATTCCAGCCTCTTTCCCTACTTGGTGAATTGATTTAGCAATTAAAAAGGAAGTAAAAAGGAATCCTCATGCCCTATTTTCTTCTTTTTCCTGAGTCCTGAACCTCCTTCTCTTTGTCTGGCCCTCACCTCTTCCTTAAATTCGCCACAGCCAAATATGCCTCTAAATCAAGATATCTCCTTCCCCCAAAGCCACACAGACCCCCAAAGTGCTTCTCCCCCCACCAAAAAATCACTCTCCTTACCTAGTCCTGATCAAAAATATATAATGCTCTAGCATTGTAATATCTAGAGCAATAGTTAAGAGTAATAATATCTCTCCATTCTATCTTCAAACACTACCGCCACCCTGCTACTGATGGAGTTTGCACCAGAGCTGCCAAGGTGGAATATTGTTTCACATCCCTCCAGCACTTTCCTTTTTACTTTTTAAACCATTATTCAGCTGAATGCTATTCTTTAGGCAACTTATTTACTCCTTACAGGACTCACAAAGCTGTGAGTTCTTGAAGCAATCCTCTGATCCTTCTTGAAGTTTCTGGGTAAATAGGGTAGAGTGAGCTCCTTTCATATTTTTAACCTATCATAAAACATATCTTTTAAATGTTGCCACTTAATATGGGTTTATCTTAAGGTATTTTGTTGCATCACACTTTATTCAAGTTGCTTTAATCGTTCCTTTTGTATTACATTGTGATTTATCTACTTACATGAGTTTTTGTTCCTCCAAGTCACATTTCCCTGCACTTTTCTTTCCAGAGTGTAGCAAAGGGTCTGGCACATAGTAATCATTCAGTAAAGCATGGTTGGATAAATAAGGTCTTAAATGACAAAAGTCTTCCACTAGACTTTATCTACTATCCATTCCCTTCTCATCCTGAGTGGTAGTCTGAATCCAGAGGGTGGTGGACCCCATCCCTAGTGATTTACATGTAGTTGTACCCTCCTCACAGCACAGTGAGAAATAAATGCTGAAACAATCCTCAGGCAAAAGCATTCGCTTAGAAACGCCATCTGGAGGTCCTTGTGATATTCCCACCCTAACATGAAATGTTTGTCGGGGTTCCTAGTTGCCGTCAACAGATGACGACTCTGACTGATTAAGCAAAAAGGCAGTTTATTCAAAGCATACTCAAAAATCTCAAAATTGCTAGGAAGGCTGGTGAACCAGACTTCAGGCTAATTCTCAGGAATGAAGCCCCAAACCTCACGACAGAATTGCCCTGATGAACAAACCTTCCGTCGCTGCTGCTTTCCTCCCCGCTGAGTACTGGAGGAAACTTGGCAGCTGCCACCCCGTCCATGCTACTTCTGTGCCAGGGACTCCACCTTGAACCCTCTGGGAAGTGGCTCCTGCCACTGCCAAGGCTGAAAGTTTAATGCATCTGTTGCCACGTGCCCGAGCCAAAATGGAAGCTCCTCTCAAGACCAGTATCCTCCTGTTGGTTCTAATAGACATAGCCTAGGCCCAGTGCCTCCATTTTATCTGCTAGCAAGTCTCGAATTTGAGTTGTGACACAATGAGGAAGCAGGACCCATTGTGTGGGAATTCACCCAAATACTTAAAAGTCTTTCAAAGGAGATGGCTAACTTTTAAAATTACAGCTACATCTTTAGAGACCAGTTCATGCTTGCTCCTATGACTTATTAACCTCCATTTTCCTTTCAACACTCAACTTTGGAATCTTGGTTTCCCCAACACTAGGTGAGGTCCTTACTCCAGCACCTGGAAAGATGCTCACTGGCCAAAACAACTGACCTTTCTCTCTGTAGGATCAAGAGATGAGATTAAGTTAGGAACTGTGACCCTACATGCCTACTGATAACTGATTTTAGATGGCCTGTTGGTGGCATCTGTTAATGAATCACGTGGTTGAAATCAATTAGATGCAGCATAAAAGAGCTGCTCAAGGAGGTGGATGCTGTTCATCTTGGGGAGAATATTATTTGTATTTCTTAAATTGAAAGCGGTGGAGCATATAGATAATTTCCTCTCAGTGTTTTTTTAAATTGAAGTATAGTTGACTTATATTACCTTTAGGTATACAAAATATTGATTTGATATTTTTAAAGAGTATATTCCATATAAAGTTGTGATAGGGGCTTCCCTGGTGGCGCAGTGGTTGAGAGTCCGCCTGCCGATGCAGGGGACACGGGTTCGTGCCCCGGTCCGGGAAGATCCCACATGCCGCGGAGCGGCTGGGCCCGTGAGCCATGGCCGCTGAGCCTGCGCTCCACAACGGGAGAGGCCACAACAGTGAGAGGCCTGCGTACCAAAAAAAAAAAAAACAAAGTTGTGATAAAATATTGACTATGTTGTACTTATTATTAACAGAATGATAGCATGTGTTTTGGTAATATTAATTTAGAAGTGCCACATTAAAAAAAAATCTTTTCAGAAGTCAAAAGTAGGCAGGATTATACCAGTGGATCTAGTTGACAGTCATTTTTTAATATCTTGTCTCCTATAGCCTTCTTTGATAACTTCAAAGATTATTGATGACAATTACTGATTTTGAGACCCTTGGTGTCATAATTTTTGCTTTAAACTTCAATGAAATTTCTTTTGCCTCCATTTCAACCATATATTTATATGACCAAACCCCAACTCATCATCTTCCTTCAAAAATATACCACTTCCAAGTTCTCAAACTCAAAAAGTCTTTCTCTGACTGTGTCATTCTTTCCCCTTTCCTCTTCTTCTGTTATATCCACTGAACCTGTTTCCGCATTTCACTGTGACTTACAGGCCCTATGTGTCTTCCAATTATCCTATTACAATACATCACCTTTTTCTAACTTTACTTGCCATCCAGTTGGGCCAGAATCCCATTATCACACCACAAATCTCCACCGTTAAGTAACCCTCACTTGTTTCTTTCTGAGCTTCCACACCAAAGCTGCCAAACTTTGCTGGAGAAAGTAAGAAAATCATGCTGATGAGATTTGTTAAATGTATGCTCTCTAACTTCGGGTGTCTGCCCTGCTCTCCCTAATTTATGTTTATCACTTCTTGTTGATGTCCTAATTCTCCAAAATGGTTCGAAGAAACTTCTCTCATTAAGCCCCCTCTAGCTGTTACCTTTGGCAGATGACTTATCTTTTACTCAGTTGAGCGATCACCAACACCAAACCATGCTGCCTGCCCAGAGATAAAATGCTGAAAAAAATGATAAAGTATAAAGTGTGATTATATAAGATTTTAATGTGCTATTCCCATGACTACAGCTCTGGTTCAGGCTCATATTCAAAGGCAGATTTACCATAAAGCAAATAAATCAAGCTTTGAGGCCCTTTATTTGTACCAATCTCAAGACCCTTGAAGAGGCCTGTATTCATTTTCTGTTGATATGTAATAAATTACTTCACAATTTAGCAGCTTAAGACAGCACACATTTTATCTCGTAGCATCTTTGGTTCAAGAATCCAGACATGGCTTTATCTGGGTCCTCTGATTCAAGATTTCTCATAAAGCTTCAATCAAGGAGTTGGCCAGAGGTGGGATCTCATCCAAAGTTTCAACAGGAGAAAGATTGATAACCAAACTCATGTGGTTGTTGACAGTTTTCAGTTCCTCAAATGTGGTTGAACTGATAACTTCCAGCTTCTGTTTCTAACTGACTATTGGCCAGAAATCACCCTCAGTTCCTTGCCATATGGGCCTCCCCAGTATGGCAACTTGCTTTACAAAGCCAGCAAGTGAGAGAGTTCGCTAGCAAGTTGGAAATGACTATCTTATATAACTTAATCCCATTACCTCTGTCACATTTTGTTGGTTAGAAGCAAATCTCTAGGCCAAATTACACTCAAGGGTAGGAGGTCACATAGGATTATAAATTCCAGGAGATAAGGATCATTGGGGCCATCTTAAAATATGTCTAGCAATATGTTCAGTGGGTCATATATTTTCATAAAATTTGCAAAAATAAGGTATGTTAATTGCAATTGGCTAAGACTACTATCTCTCTCCACTTCAACATCCCTTCCATCACAAGTCCCCCAGCAGCACCCACCCTCCTCTGTGAAGTGGCATTGGAATGATCACTTGCCCACAGGACTAAGGTAATACTGATAGAGGAAACTGAGTTGGAGATATATTTATGGTGAATGTAGTGTGGTCTGTTAAGTGGTTCATAGTCCCTTCCTTGTGCAGCTGATTTATTGCTAGTTACTCAGGTGTAGAAATGGTTTCCAAGAATACACCAGTTGCCTCCTCTGCAGTCCCAGCCAGACTTGTGACACAAAGCAGAGGTCCTATATTGATATGAACATGTTCTCAGGCTGCCAGAATTAGGGGATTTGAAAGGTATAGAGCCTGAAGCTGGCTGGCATGGGGGAAATTCAATCATGAGATATGTGCAGTTAGAAGTAAAGGATTTGGTCCTCATCAATGTCTAGTCAAAACAAGTTCTATCTTGTCAAGAATATGTCCAATAATGCAGCATATACAATTATAAATGCACCACTTATTTTTCTGTCTTTCCTGATGGCTAATATATGAATTATAATTATTAGATTTCTTGTACATAAAACAATAGCACCTACGTCTCTGGGCAAAGTTGTACATTTTATGTATTTCACCATATCAGAATCCATCTTAGTGTGACATTACCAATAGGAAGTTGTAAAATCAGTAGAAACTTTTCTAAATTATCAATAATCTTTAATTGTGATTAATCATACCACCAAAAAAGAAATCATCTTTCTGTTCTTTCTACAGAAAATTATAATATTGTTATCATAGGAAGAGGCCATAAATGAGTAAGCAACCAAAAAGTGTAAGAAAAATAAAATATGAATGTGTCTCGGTTAATTTTTATGATGGGGAGACAGTAAAGATTTCTCAGTAGGACATTATATGATTAGTGTTTCATAAAAGTTATCAGAACTCTTCAGACTAGCAAATGGGGGTCCCAGTCTAATTTTTAGTTTTATTGTCCACTTTTTTGTTTTTGTTTTGTTTTTCTGCCAATATGTAGTTACTTGCTATTATAAAAACATCACTTTTGGTCGCTTCTCTTCTTAGTCTCCCTCTACTTTCATTTTTATTTCCCAAAATCCTACTCATTCATCAAGACCTACCTCATAGGTTCCTGCATGAACTTTCTCTGCTCTCTCAGACTATGATAGTCTCTCCCAACCTTCTCTATGCCTGTAGCATTTTTACTCCACTGTCATTGCTCATTGCATTTTATCATTGCATATTGTATCAGTTGATTTTTTTATATTTTGGTTCGACTTGTAAATTCTAAACTCTTTGAGAAAAAAATGTTACTTTTTAATCATTGTAACCTCTAGTACCTCTGAGGCTATATTTGTAGAATAATAAATATTGTTAGTTATGAAGGATTGGATGAATGCATTCAACCAAATAACAAATGAATCTGTTCAAATGCTACCTCATTCATTCATTCATTCATTTATTCATTCATTCATACTAAACAAATGTTTGCTGAAGCCATACTATGTGCCAACACTTGCAGTCATTTCTGAGAGTCTGAAAACATAACAAAACAGCAACAAATGCAGTCCTTGCCCATAGGGAGATAGCATTCTAGTAGGGCAGACAAATATTAATCCAAGAATCCCTCAAGTTAATATAAAATGTCATCCTTGATGGGCCTATGCAATAAAGGTGACTGGGGCTGTGAGCATACAGTATGCAGGATTTCAACCCATCAGGAAAATTTCATGTGCATTTCCTATGATGAACCAGAAGACACAATTCCATTTTTAAAAATTCTCTTCAGTAAGGAAATAACTATATGGGATTTCATTTAACCACTTCCATAGTGTTTAATTTCTTAACTAATAATTAATTTGATCTTGAAAATTTTTCAAGATTAGAGCAATGGTTTGTCCCATGTTTCTGAAAATCAGTACATTCTTGGTGTTGCTATTCTGAGGGCATGAGTGAAACGGAGAAACCCCAAGGGTAGGCTCAGTTCTTTCTCCAGGAACAATCCTCCCTTTCTCTGGGATCGTGGCAGTTGGTAGCTGAGTTTATCCTGTCTTGGTGCTGCTGGCCAGTGCCCGTGCTTGCACGAATTGCAAATGATCTGCTGCTGGGCTTCCCCAGATGAGAGTGTTATGGGTTGAATTCTGTACCCCCAGGAGAGAAATATTGGAGTCCTAACCCCCAGTACTTCAGAATGTAGCTTTATTTAAAGATAGAGCCTTTACAGAGGTAGTCAAGTTAAAATGAGGTTGTTAAGGTAGGTGCTAATCCAATATGACTGGTGTTCTTATAAAAAGGACACAGAAAAAAGATAAGTACAAAAGAAAGACATGTGAAGACAGAGGGAGAATGCCATCTATAATGCCATCTATAAGCAAGGAGTGCTTGAGGCTATCAGAAACTAGGAGGGAGGTATGGCCCTCAGAAGGAAACAGCCTTGAACTCCTGCACTTCAGAACTGTGAGATAATAAATTTCTGTTGTTCAAGCCTCTCAGTTTATAGTACTTTGTTATGGCAGCCCTGGCAAACTAATAAGGATATATTTCCATAGAAAAATTTGTACCAAACTAATGTCTCCTGAATGTTTATCCAATAGGATTTTAAAAATTTCTTTAGAATTGTTTACATTTAAACCTAAATGCAAATTCAGAAACACTCCCCTAAAGTCTAAATGGTATATGGCCATTGAAAAAAAACAACTAAAAGCGCTCTTGATATGAATATTTCTTTTCTGGAACTGCCTTAACTTCACTAGGCCAATTTGGGGGCGACTTCCTCCTCTGTGTGCTGCTACCTCTGACAGTATTAAGAGAGAGTATAGCCATTACACCCTTAGGGCAGAATGAATGAAGCCAAAAATGTTCTTGAGCTGAGCGTCAAAGAGGAATGTGCCAGGAGTACAATGTAGTTTTGTATTGAAGTCTCTTAATGCTTGGGCCAATACCTTATTTACTTTAGGGACTGAAGAAATCATTGTACGTCCTGGCTCAGTGTGAAAGGCATTTTAAAATTCATCCAAATGGCTGTTCCCTGTAAAGGCGTGCCTATAAACTAACTTCTGTTCTTTTCGCAATGGACAGCCTGAATGGTGCTTTCTTCCACCTGGTTTAAAAAGGGGGAAGAAGAGGCACAAAAAGTATCCACACAAAAAACTGCATGTGTAGATATTAATGGGAAAACTGGTGAAATCTAAATAGATCTGAATGTTAATTAATAGACTGTATCAAGGATAATTCCTTGGTTTCAATCATTGTTATAGTTACATAAGATGTTGGCATGGTTGAAGGATATATGGGAATATTGTGCTATTTTTGCAACTTTTCTCTAGGTGTAAAATAAATTTAAAGGTAATTTTTTTTTTAATGTAGGCTTTGAGAGTTCTGTTTTATTGGCTCAGAAATGGACCTGTTTCTTTTTTTTTAAACATCTCTATTGGAGTATAATTGCTTTACAATGGTGTGTTAGTTTCTGCTTTATAACAAAGTGAATCAGTTATACATATACATATGTTCCCATGTCTCTTCCCTCTTGCATCTCCCTCCCTCCCACCCTCCCTATCCCACCCCTCTAGGTGGTCACAAAGCACCGAGCTGATCTCCCTCTGCTATGCGGCTGCTCCCCACTAGCTAGCTGTCTTACGTTTGGAAGTGTATGTATGCCCATGCCACTCTCTCACTTTGTCACAGCTTACCCTTCACCCTCCCCATATCCTCAAATCCATTCTCTAGTAGGTCTGTGTCTTTATTCCTGTCTTACCCCTAGGTTCTTCTTGACATTTTTTTTTTCTTAAATTCCATATATATGTGTTAGCATACGGTATTTGTCTTTCTCTTTCTGACTTACTTCACTCTGTATGACAGACTCTAGGTCCATCCACCTCAATAGCTCAATTTCGTTTCTTTTTATGACTGAGTAATATTCCGTTGTATATATGTGCCACATCTTCTTTATCCATTCATCCGATGATGGACACTTAGGTTGTTTCCATCTCCTAGCTATTGTAAATAGAGCTGCAATGAACATTTTGGTACCTGACTCTTTTTGAATTATGATTTTCTCAGGGTATTTTCTCATACGCCCGGTAGTGGGATTCCTGGGTCATATGGTAGTTCTATTTGTAGTTTTTTAAGGAAACTCCATACTGTTCTCCATAGTGGCTGTATCAATTTACATTCCCACCAGCAATGCAAGAGTGTCCCCTTTTCTCCACACCCTCTCCAGCATTTATTGTTTCTAGATTTTTTGATGATGGCCATTCTGATGGGTGTGAGATGATATCTCATTGTAGTTTTGATTTGCATTTCTCTAATGATTAATGATGTTGAGCATTCTTTCATGTGTTTGTTGGCATTCTGTATATCTTCTTTGGAGAAATGTCTATTTAGGTCTTCTTCCCATTTTTGGATTGGGTTGTTTGTTTTTTTGTTATTGAGCTTCATGAGCTGCTTGTAAATTTTGGAGATTAATCCTTTGTCAGTTGCTTAATTTGCAAATATTTTCCCCCATTCTGAGGGTTGTCTTTTCGTCTGGTTTATGGTTTCCTTTGCTGTGCAAAACCTTTGAAGTTTCATTAGGTCCCATTTGTTTATTTTTGTTTTTATTTCCATTTCTCTAGGAGGTGGGTCAAAAAGGATCTTGCTGTGATTTATGTCATAGAATGTTCTGCCTGTGTTTTCCTCTAAGAGTTTGATAGTTTCTGGCCTTACATTTAGGTCTTTAATCCATTTTGAGCTTATTTTTGTGTATGGTATTAAGGAGTGATCTAATCCCATACTTTTACATGTACTTGTCCAGTTTTCCCAGCACCACTTATTGAAGAGGCTGTCCTTTCTCCACTGTACATTCCCGCCTCCTTTATCAAAGATAAGGTGACCATATGTGCATGGGTTTATCTCTGGGCTTTCTATCCTGTTCCATTGATCTATATTTCTGTTTTTGTGCCAGTACCATACTGTCTTGATTACTGTAGCTTTGTAGTATAGTCTGAAGTCAGGGAGCCTGATTCCTCCAGCTCCATTTTTCGTTCACAAGATTGCTTTGGCTATTCAGGGTCTTTTGTGTTTCCATACAAATTGTGAAATTTTTTGTTCTAGTTCGGTGAAGAAAGCAAGTGGTAGTTTGATAGGGATTGCATTGAATCTGTAGATTGCTTTGGGTAGTAGAGTCATTTTCGCAATGTTGATTCTTCCAATTCAAGAACATGGTATATCTCTCCATCTATTTGTATCATTTTTAATTTCTTTCATCAGTGTCTTATAATTTTCTGCATACAGGTCTTTTGTCTCCCTAGGTAGGTTTATTCCTAGATATTTTATTCTTTTTGTTGCAGTGGTAAATGGGAGTGTTCTCTTGATTTCACTTTCAGCTTTTTCATCATTAGTGTATAGGAATGTCAGAGATTTCTGTGCATTAATTTTGTATCCTGCTGCTTTACCAAATTTATTGCTTAGCTCTAGTAGTTTTCTGGTAGCATCTTTAGGATTCTCTATGTATAGTATCATGTCATCTGCAAACAGTGACAGCTTTACTTCTTCCTTTCCAATTTGGATTCCTTTTATTTCCTTGTCTTCTCTGATTGCTGTGGCTAAAACTTCCAAAACTATGTTGAATACGAGTGGTGAGAGTGGGCAATCTTGTCTTTTCCTGATCTTAGTGGAAATGCTTTCAGTTTTTCACCATTGAGGACGATGTTGGCTGTGGGTTTGTCATATATGGCCTTTATTATGTTGAGAAAAGTTCCCTCTATGCCTACTTTCTGGAAGGTTTTTTATCATAAATGGGAGTTGAATTTTGTCGAAAGCTTTCTCTGCATCTATTGAGATGACCATATGGTTTTTCTTCTTCAGTTTGTTAATATGGTGTATCATGTTGATTGATTTGCGTATATTGAAGATTCCTTGCATTCCTGGAATAAACCCCACTTGATCATGGTGTATGATCCTTTTAATGTGCTGTTGGATTCTGTTTGCTAGTACTTTGTTGAGGATTTTTGCATCTGTGTTCATCAGTGATATTGGCCTGTAATTTTCTTACTTTGTGACATCCTTGTCTGGTTTTAGTATCAGGGTGATGGTGGCCTCGTAGAATGAGTTTGGGAGTGATCTTCCCTCTGCTATATTTTGGAAGAGTTTGAGAAGGATAGGTGTTAGCTCTTCTCTAAATGTTTGATACAATTCTCCTGTGAAGCCATCTGGTCCTGGGCTTTTGTTTGTTGGAAGATTTTTAATCACAGTTTCAATTTCAGTGCTTGTGATTGGTCTGTTCATATTTTCTATTTCTTCCTGATTCAGTCTTGGCAGGCTGTGCAATTCTAAGAATTTGTCCGTTTCTTCCAGGTTGTCCATTTTATTGGCATAGAGTTGCCTGTAGTAATCTCTCATGATCTTTTGTATTTCTGCAGTGTCAGTTGTTTCTTCTCCTTTTTCGTTTCTACTTCTATTGATTTGAGTCTTCTCCCTTTTTTTCTTGATGAGTCTGGCTAATGGTTTATCAATTTTGTTTATCTTCTCAAAGAACCAGCTTTCAGTTTTATTGATCTTTGCTATTGTTTCCTTCATTTCTTTTTCATTTATTTCTGATCTTATCTTTATGATTTCTTTCCTTCTGCTAACTTTGGGGTTTTTTTGTTCTTCTTTCTCTAATTGCTTTAGGTGCAAGATTAGTTGTTTATTCGAGATGTTTCCTGTTTCTTAAGGTAGGATTGTATTGCTATAAACTTCCCTCTTAGGACTGCTTTTGTTGCATTCCATAGGTTTTGGGTCATTGTGTCTCCATTGTCATTTGTTTCTAGGTATTTTTTGATTTCCTCTTTGATTTCTTCAGTGATCTCTTGGTTATTAAGTAGTGCATTGTTTAGCCTCCATGTGTTTGTATTTTTTACAGATCTTTTCCTGTAATTGATATCTAGTCTCATAGCATTGTGGTCGGAAAAGATACTTGATAAAATTTCAATTTGCTTAAATTTACAAAGGCTTGATTTGTGACCCAAGATATGATCTATCCTTGAGAAAAATGTGTATTCTGTTGTTTTTGGATGGAATGTCCTATAAATATCAATTAAGTCCGTGTTATTTAATGTATCATTTAAAGCTTGTGTTTTCTTATATATTTTCATTTTGGATGATCTGTCCATTGGTGAAAGTGGGGTGTTAAAATCTCCTACTATGAACGTGTTACTGTCGATTTCCCCTTTTATGGCTGTTAGTATTTGCCTTATGTATTGAGGTGCTCCTATGTTGAGTGCATAAATATTTAACAATTGTTATATCTTCGTCTTGGATTGATCCCTTGATCATTATGTAGTGTCCTTCTTTGTCTCTTCTAATAGTCTTTATTTTAAAGTCTATTTTGTCTGATATGAGAATTGCTACTCCAGCTTTCTTTTGGTTTCCATTTGCATGGAATATCTTTTTCCATCCCCTCACTTTCAGTCTGTATGTGTCTCTAGGTCTGAAGTGGGTCTCTTGTAGACAGCATATATATGGGTCTTGTTTTTGTATCCATTTAGCCAGTCTGTGTGTTTTGGTGGGAGCATTTAATCCATTTACATTTAAGGTAATTATTGATATATATGTTCCTATTACCATTTTCTTAATTGTTTTGGGTTTGTTATCATAGGTCTTTTCCTTCTCTTGTGTTTCTTGCCTAGAGAAGTTCCTTTAGCATTTGTTGTAAAGCTGGTTTGGTGGTGCTGAACTCTCTCAGCTTTTGCTTGTCTGTAAAGGTTTTAATTTCTCCATCAAATCTGAATAAGATCCTTGCTGGGTAGAGTAATCCTGGTTGTAGGTTTTTCTCCTTCATCACTTTAAATATGCCCTGCCGGTCCCTTCTGGCTTGCAGAGTTTCTGCTGAAAGGTCAGCTGTTAACCTTATGGGGGTTCCCTTGTGTGTTACTTGTTGTTTTTCCCTTGCTGCTTTTAATATGTTTTCTTCGTACTTAATTTTTGACAGTTTGATTAATATGTGTCTTGGCATGTTTCTCCTTGGATTTATCCTGTATGGGACTGTCTGTGCTTCCTGGAGTAGATTAACTATTTCCTTTCGCATATTAGGGAAGTTTTCAACTATAATCTCTTCAAATATTTTCTCAGTCCCTTTGTTTTTCTCTTCTTCTTCTGGAACCCGTATAATTCGAATATTGGTGCATTAAATGTTGTCCCAGAGGTCTCTGAGACTGTCCTCAGTTCTTTTCATTCTTTTTACTATATTCTGCTCTGCAGTAGTTATTTCCACTACTTTATCTTCCAGGTCACTTATCCGTTCTTCTGCCTCAGTTATTCTGCTATTGATTCCTTCTAGAGTATTTTTAATTTCATGTATTGTGTTGTTCATCATTGCTTGTTTCATCTTTAGTTCTTCTAGGTCTTTGTTAAATGTTTCCTGCATATTCTCTATTCTATTTCCAAGATTTTGAATCATCTTTACTTTCATTATTCTGAATTCTTTTTCAGGTAGACTGCCTATTTCCTCTTCATTTGTTAGGTCTGGTGGGTTTTTATCTTGCTCCTTCACCTGCTGTGTGTTTTTCTGTCTTCTCATTTTGCTTATCTTACTGTGTTTGGGGTCTCCTTTTTGCAGGCTGCAGGTTTGTAGTTCCCGTTGTTTTTGGTGTCTGTCCCCAGTGGATAAAGTTGTTTCAGTGGGTTGTGTAGGCTTCCTGGTGGAGGAGACTAGTGCCTGTGTTCTGGTGGATGAGGCTGGATCTTGTCTTTCTGGTGGGCAGGTCCATGTCTGGTGGTGTGTTTTGTGGTGTCTGTGGCCTTATTATTATTTTAGGCAGCCTATCTGCTAATGGGTGTGGTTGTGTTCCTGTCTTGCTAGTTTTTTGGCATAGGGTGTCCAGCACTGTAGCTTGCTGGTCGTTGAGTGAAGCTGGGTGTTGGTGTTGAGATGGAGATCTCTGGGAGATTTTCGCCATTTGATATTATGTGGACCTGGGAGGTCTCTTGTGGACCAGTGTCCTGAAGTTGGCTCTCCACCTCAGAGGCACAGCACGGACTCCTGGCTGCAGCACGAAGAGCCTTTCATCCACACGGCACTTCTTGGAGGCACAGGTAGCTCTTTGGCATATTCAAGCTCAGAGACCAGACCCAGAACAGCCACAGGATATGGTGGTACGTTTTTCTTTTTTTTTCCTTTGTGCTTTGTCTAGCTTCACTTGCTCAGAGGGCGCTGCATGCAGACGCTTTGCATGCAGCTCGTCATTGCAGAGTTTGGACCTGTTTCTTATTCAACAGGTATAAGGTTGCATAATTTGTTGGGGAAGAGGATGAATGAATTAATGGAACTAGCATTGTTGTGTATAACAAATCAAAGAATTAATTTCATTGTTAAGTGGTGGTGTATTGGGATATATATAATATAAACTAGTATATATACTAGTTAGGATATATACTAGTATATATACTAGTTAAAAAAATTTTTTTTTCTCCCCTTTTATAGGTTTAATTGAACCATTTGTGAGAATGAATGTTTGTTTAGAGGGAAAAATGAATGTTTGTGTACATATTTGCACTTGTACTCGCTTGTATGTATATATTTATAGAAAGATGGAATACATGAGAGTGGGGGGAGTGTTGTGAGAGAGAGGAGAATTTAATAGTTATCTACTGTATTGATTTCCTATGGCTACTATAATAAGTTTCCACAAACTTGGTGACTTGAAACAACAGAAATTTATTCTCTCACAGTTCTAAAGGCCAGATGTCCAAAATCCATTTCACTGAGCCAAATCAATGTGTCAGCAGGTCTTTGCTCCGTCAGAAAGTGCTAGGGGAGAATCCATTTCTCACCTCTTCCTGCTTGTTAGCATTCCTTGGCTTGTGGCTTCATCATTCTAATCTCTGCCTCTGTTGTCACATGGCCTTTTCCTCTTCTGTGTTATATAATATCTCTCTGCCTCTCTTTTTATAATGCTTGTGATGGCATTTAGGGCCCACCTGGATAATGAAGGATAACCTCCCAATCTTATGATCCTTAGTTTAATCACCCCCACAAAATCTTTGCCATATGTAATGGATTGAATAATGTCCCAGAAAAATTCTTGTACACCTGGAATCTCAAAATGGGACTTTATTTGGAAATAGTGAGAGTGTCCTTATAAGAAATAGCAAAGGACACAGAGACACAGGAGAGAAGCCAATGTGAAGATGGAGACAGATATCAGAGTAATGTTGCCACAAGCCAAGGAACATCAGGATCCACTAAAAGCTGGAAGAGGCAAGGAAGCATTCTCTCCTAGAGCTTTCACTGAGAGAGTACAGTCCTGCCAACATCTTGATTACCAACTTCTGGCTTCCGGAACCGTAAGCCACCCAGTTTATTGTTACTTCTTGAGCAACCCTAGGAAATTAATACACCATATAAGGTACGAAGTACAGGTTTCAGGGATTAGGATATAGACATTATACAGCCTACCACACCTACTCTACCCACAAAAGGGTAGGTATATTTGCATATCACGTAGGGCAGGTGACCGCATATTGGTCTTGCTTTCTACCAGTAACTGTCCTAGACTATTTTATCAGACTTGTTGAGACAAAGTGGCGATAAAAATCAAATAAAATGCTATCATCAAATAGGCAGATCAGGAGTGTAAGACAAATGACCCCCAATCCCAAAATACTCGAGGTGAAAAGTAAAGTGAAGGAAAGTAATTTGAGTTCCATGTGAATAAACAGTTATAAATGGTAAGTGAAACGTGCCAAGGGACCATGAAAGGAGAAGACACAATATCAGATGTAATTTATGTAATATAAACAGTAAGACTCAAAGGAATTAGGGGCAAAAAAGGGATTTTGACTTGAGGCAAGTGGAGAAAATTTATGAAAGGAAAAGGATTTGAAATGGGTCTTCACTCCTGGGTAACGGAGGAGACAGGAAACCATTCTGCCATCACTTGGGATACTCAAACTAGAGTACACCACTCTCTGAGCCCTACTACTTGCTAACCTTGGTGGAGTTTCTGACCCTTGTCCCCTTGTGTTTCCTCAGTGGACCAACCACTCTCATCTTCCCATTCTTGCCTATCACTGACTCACTCCACTCCTCTGGCTCTAATCCCACTGACCTCTCATCATTGCTTTTCACTCCTTTGGTCCTCTGCCACACCGCTTAGAAAAACATCCCACTCAGGCAGTAGTATATACATTTCCCTCTCACCTCCTGTATAGTAGCCTAATAGCCTTTCAGTTTCAATTCTCCAGAGAATAAACCAACTTCCTTCTCCATCAGGGAGGGAGGGTAGGGGTGAGGGTGGTTACCTGGTCCTATGAGGTGCAGAAGGGGCCCTACAGGTGTCCCCAGCTCTGTATGTGGACTCTAACCCAGTCCCTCTGCTTTCAGCTCCTTCCCACAGACCCACATGCACTGATGCCTGGTGCCCCAAGGCTTGGGATTTTCTGGGTCTTGCTTCCTGTTGGCATGCTTCCTGTGGGGCCTGAAAGTGGCAGCTTTCTTTTATCATCTACATCAGCAGCGCCTCCTCTCTCTTCCTTTTATGGCATTTTCCTGTCATTTTAGAAGAGATTTAGCAGTAAGGAATATTAGCAGACAGGAAGCTGACTAAAAACTATGTATTTGATACTGACCTTTCTTTACCGGTTTGAATTCTGTGTCATTTAGAAATCACATACTTTGTTTAAGGTCATGGCTATGAAAGCATTCAAAATATGCAGTAGCATATTATGCTACTAGCATATTTATTATGTTACTGCATAATAAAGCCACCGCAAGAGTTTTTTTTGACCTTTCAAGCATCAGAGTTTACTCCTATAGGAGGAAAATGACACCTAAAATGTGTCATGGTGAAAAGCTCTAGTGTGTCTAAATTTCCTAGCCAAAGGTTTTCATATCTTTAAAGGAAAAAATAAAGGAACTAGCACTTATCAACTTGATTGTGTGCCTGTCGCTCTGTAGCTTAGATCTCACAAAAGTCTTCTGAGGTAGGTTCTGCTGTATTATCAGGGCTATTTTTATAGATGAGAAGCCCCAAATCGGAGGTTAAAGGAACTTTCTTAGTGTCATACACAGCTAGAAAAAGGTAGGGCAGGGTCCCTTCCAGGAGTGACTGCAGAGTTCACGTTCTCCCACCACATAATCAATTCACGTGACTCACTGCCATTGCCAAGGCACGAGTTTTACATATTCTGCCAAAATGATGGGTTTCATTAGGATTTAAGTGATACAATATGACAGTTACGATCTCCTCTGAAGTTGTCCTGTAAATCATGGGTTACAAATGGTTTTCTGTCTGTCATATCTATCTCTAAAATTATGCATTTACATCGGAAGGTCAAAACCGCATTTCATTTCAAAAACTACATGAGTCAGTTATATGCATTTTTCATATTTGTACTTTACTTTTTAAAGTAGTTTTGGAGTACCTACGAACACTACTTTTATTTATTTATTTATTTATTTATTTATTTATTTTTTACTTAGATCCCCATCTATTAAAGCTCTACCTAAATACACTACCTGGTATGTGTGGAACACAATGGTATTTGCCAACTTTGAGCAAACAGGTCTTTTAAATTTATTTCGTTTTTGGTGTTGTTTGTTTTGTACCTTATTTTTTAAAAATAAAAATAGTGAAAAGAGCTTTGGCCCTTTGAAGCCAGACAGTCCTGAATTTGATTTTTTTCAGCTCTGACACTCAGTAGCTACGTGAATTTGAACACATTTCCTAAGTTTACCTCCATATTCTAAGTTGGTGGTTATGATAAATAACTTGCAAGTTTGTTAAGAGGCCTTAGTCCTTGTCTCAGCCTGATTGGTTCCATGCAAGGAAACAAGAGTCTGATTCAAGCTAGTACAAGTAAAAGGAGTTATTGTAATGGTACCTGTGAATCAAAGTTCACTGAAGAGTCATCAAGAATAAAGGCAACTTGCAAAATGGGCTTTGCCTGTTTTTGCTTATGTAATATGTATGGGCTCCATCTCCAACACCCACCTCTCCACTTCTCTCTGAACTCCTGCCTCATTCTCCTCTCTCCGCTAGTCTGCTTCCTCTGCTTATTCTGCTGCTTATAACTTCTGCCTGTGTGTGGTTTTGACTTACCACACTACAAGCTCTTCCTTACGGTATCTTTCAGCGCCCCCTTTTGCTTCTGCCTCTGCTAATAATTGACAGATTACTTCATTTACTTTTTAGTTCAGAATTTTAAGAGCAATTCTCTGATGGATCCAGTTTATCTTTTCAGTTATTGACCTCGATTGTAGTAGGTAACTAGATTATATAGGTAACCTGAAAAAGGAAAGAGAGTCAGATGGTCCTCCCACAAAATGCCACGTACCCTTCTGCGAAAACTAAATGTGGTAGTTGCCTTGGAGGTTATGTGAGTTGAACAAACAACTCTTAAAAACTCTAGAACAGCAATCTGTACCCTGCAAGTTTTAGTTTCTTTTTCCTGTTGATTTCATGGGTCCTGAATGACAAAAATACTCTGAAGATTCACCACTTGTCCCCTAATCTCATTCCGTTTTTCTTTCTTAGAGGATTGAGTGATGTTGTCGGAAACAGGAAACAATAATTTCCCAACATGCCTCGCAGTCAGTTTACCACTTATTCTGGATCTACCAACGTTAACGCAGGTAGCTGGCAGGATGAAAAATCAGTTTACTAAATTTTTGCTGAGATTCTTTATAAGCTCAGCACAGTGCTGGACATTATGGTAGCTATAAGAATCAGGCCCTATCTTCAAAGAACTCAATCTTGTTCATTTACAAGGGGCTAGATCACAAGAAACCATATAGAACAATTAATAAGAAGATAGAGAGTATTCTGCTCCTTATAACGTCTGAAATCCAGAAAGATAACTGGATTTGAGACTAGTTTTTGCTCCAGTTCTGAGTTTACCATTAACTAGACAACTTGCTTTCTAGGCCTTAACTAACTTAAGGTGAGGGAATTATGCTAAGTTATTTCTAAAATCCAATTCAAACCAATAATCCATGTCTCCATTCTTTTAAGACAGAAAAAGCTTGCTTTCTTATGATTCTCCCCCTTGCCTTCCACCAGTTGAATTTAAATTTCATGCAATAGGATTTCTATCATGTAACTCTCTTTCACGGATTGAAATACATTGGAATGGTCTTTGACTCCCCACCCTCGGGCTAACCCCTATTGACCAATGAGATGCAGCATTACGATCACTCACTTGTGGAAGCCTGGCTTGGTCCTGGCTTGGTACCTTTTCTTCGTGTTCTCAGAAGAGCCTCATGCTTTCCAGATACTAGCTGGGTTCATCCTAGTTCTAGATGAGATTTATCCATCCCTTATTCCACAACTTGTGGAAAGTTCAATGTTCTCAACAAGATTTGGTTTTGATAATAACACATTAATCACAACACATCTTCTGAAACCTCCACGTCTTTGCTTTTGTCAGTATTTTCACCACTGCTTACACCCAGGGAGATCTTAAAAAATAACTTCCTGAATTGTAATTATACCAAAAAGTTAAGAGTGGTAAGCAGATGAATGCCAGACAATTTTCTGTGTGTGTGTGTGTGTGTGTGTGTGTAATATATAATATCTAATATTAGATAGTGCTCTGGCACTATTTTATCTGGAAGTGTTAGTGTGAGTGAGTTGGATGTTCAAAGTTGACTATTTCGCTCATCAGAAACTTTTTATAGTTCCTCCTCTCTGGAGACCTTTGACGTTTGCCCTAGTTGCATTAGGGATGGGAGTAGAGCAGGGAGGAAAAGAATATGTAGCACACCCTTCAGACTCCTATAGAAGCCATGGAAGTGTCACAGCCTCTCAGTCTGCCCTGTATAAATGGTCTAACACCTCACTTTAGAATGTGAAAGTACTTGGCATTTTTTTCAGTCTTTGGAACTTCAGCCAGAATAGAAACAGTCTTTATCAAACAACCTGTTACAGGATAGCTAGTAAAGAGGAAACAGGTTCTCCCTTTAAGGCACTTACATTCTGAGAAAGATAAAATATGCCGATCTGAAGCAATATAATAATATAGTCACCTAAAGCTTTTTCCATTTTGCTTAAATCCAGAATGGAACTTGAATGCTTTGAAAGACACATCTCAGATCACTAAGGGATCATTTTATGTATTATTTATGCAGAGTTGATTGAGTCTCTGATTTACCATCTCTGAACCTTTAGATGCTTAAGGAACTCTAGTTAAAATATATGTACATGCCACCATGAGCTGAACCTAAACAATGAAGGGAACGACCCAACATCCAGATGGTGTGCAAGTGCTTTTGAAGTAGTGTATCAAATACCTTTTGTCCTCCTTTTCCTTCAAGTGAGACAGAGAGAGAGAAGGAAAGGGGGGAGGATCTGAAACATCGCTAAGTAATAAATAACTAGAATTACTTTGATTGTGATTAAACTCTAACTTGGATCTAATCTGATACATAGTTCTAAGTCTTTTCTTTTTTGATATTCCTTTGAACTGGTATATGTTTGATCTACCCCTTGACCTCTTAATCTCATTTTCCCAAATATATATATTTTTTGTAGCTGTCATTTTTTTATTGAAGTATTGTTAATTTACAACGCTGTGTTAGTTTCAAGTATAAAGCAACACGATTCTTTTCCAGATTATTTTCCATTATAGGTAATTATAAGATATTGAGTATAGTTCCCTGTGCTATACAGTAATTCCTTGTTGTCCCACTTATTCTCTTTAAATGAAATTATTTTCTTGCCCTAATAAAAATTCAAGACCTTCTTTATTCTTCATCATTTTTATGATGATTAAGGGCATCCATCTGGATTGCTGGGAATTGTTCATCTTTTCCCTCCCCGTTTCGAAGTTACCACCAAATCCTTTCATTTCTACCATCCAACTAGATATTGAAGCCATATGCTGCTCTCCATAACTGCTGTCACTGTTTGAATTCAGGCCTTCCTGAATCATCAGAAAATCTACAAACAACAAATGCTAGAGAGAGTGTGGAGAAAAGGGAACCGTCTTACACTGTTGGTGGGAATGTAAATTGGTGCAGCCACTATGGAGAACAGTATGGAGGTTCCTTAAAAACTAACAATAGAGCTACCATATGATCCAGCAATCCCACTCCTGGGCATATATCTGGAAAAAAAACTATAATTCGAAAAGATACATGCACCCCAATGTTCATTGCAGCACTATTTACAATAGCCAAGACATGGAAGCAACCTAAATGTCCATCGACAGATGAATGAATAAAGAAGATGTACATATATACAATGGAATATTACTCAGCCATTAAAAATGAAATAATGCCATTTTCAGCAACATGGATGGACCTAGAGATTATCATACTAAGTGAAGTAAGTCAGACAGAGAAAGACAAATATCATATGATATCACTTATATGTGGAAGCTTAAAAAAGTGGTACAAATGAACCTATTTACAGAAGAGAAATAAGAGTCACAGATGTAGAAAATAAACTTATGGTTTCCAGGGAGTAACAGCAGGGGAAGGATAAATTAGGATATTGGGATTGACATATATGCACTTCTATATATAAAATAGATAACTAATAAGAACCTACTGTATAGCACAGGGAACTCTACTCGATACTCTGTAATGGCCTGTATGGGAAAAGAATCTGAAAAGGATGGATATATGTATATGTATAACTTAATCACTTTGCTGTACACCTGAAACTAATACAACATTGTAAACCAACTGTACTCCAATAAAAATTAATTATAAAGAAAAATAATAATAAAAGCAAATAAAAATTAGTCTGCTTTATATTATCATCATACAACAACACTTCTATACAATGATAGTATGCGGGTGGGGACTGCCACCTCTAGCCCTACCCTTGCTAAGCCATTCCTCTTGGGTCCTGAACTAAGAACCCTGGGAGAGAAGGCATTTTGTTTGGTGATTTCCCAAAACTTCTTTCTGGTGTCCAGCCCTGGCACTCACCTTTCAGGCCTTCTGATGATCTATTTGGAGGTCTCCGTGCATCTCACTCTGGGACTCTGTACCCTTTGTCTAGACACATTTTTCTCTGTCCTATTAATCTTATTGAAAGTTGAGGTTCAAATTGGCTCAACCTTTAGTAAGCTCCAAATGAGCTTGGGACCTACTTTCACCTTAAGCCAGTGGCTTCAAGTGTGGATTTTATGTAAAAGAAGCCTGTTCATATTTGACTAACCCCCTCCCAGCATACCAAATGCATCTCGGCTTCACCCTCTTTGCAACATATTATTTTTAAATTTCCAACTAAAATCTTTTGGTCTCTTTTTCCTCCATGGGAATCATCTTTGATTATTTAAAAACACCTAAACCAGAGTTTCTAAAACGTTAGTCATTCACATACCACCTTCACAAATTCTCCTGTATCTAATTTCCACTTAAATAATTGTTCACTTAGTAACTATCAAAATTGTGGTGCTTTCTATCAGTAGCACATATGCCACACTTTGGAAAACCTGGTTTTAAACCTACAGTGTCAATAATAGACATCTTTCCACCAAGAAAGAGGAAAACTGTTCCTTCACAGGACAATATCATTTTGTAGATAAATCATTTTTCTAGAGAAAAATATTGTATAAATGTGTTAACTTTGTCATTACTAATAACTTGCTATTGGTATTCATTAACGACTTTCTGAAAATTGATAGTGAATTGGTGAATTAAGAAATATATTGTAAAGAACAGGAGACTAAATTAGCAATTTGTCTTGGCGTAGAACTCTTCTCTCTTTCCTTTCCTCAATGAAAAATTTCTAGGAGGCTCAGGCCTCTGAGGCACCTAATCCTCTGATTAAATTATTAACGAAATTCTCTGCATGACTTAAGTGATTTTTTAACAGGTACTTTTACTTTGTTGGTGTGGTTTTGAGTAAACTCTCAATGAGCCAAAGATAAAGTTGAATAATCTGTCAGAGGATCATTGAGTATTACAGAGAGAATATATCAGAATCTTCCATTTTGCTGAGTATCACTTACTAACATGCTTAGTTGTGTTTTAGGCTTTCAAAGTGTCTTTTTTCATGAGCTCTAAAAGGGAAAAATAAACTTCTGTCATCTGTTTTCATTTTTTTATATATAACCTTTGTATCATGAGAATGATTGTGGGAGGTTATCAGAAAGCAGTAGCCTTCAATAACTATTGCAAAGGGTAGGAAATTGAGTTTGTCGGGTGTTCAGTAACCTGAGCAATGATCAAATGCTGAAATAGCCCATTCTAGTTATTTTGCTCTTCAGAATCTATGTAATGTCTTTCAAAGACCCAGGAGAGTTGAACAGCTTTTGAGGCAAAATGACTAGATTCCCCAAACTATATTAGGTTTCTCACCACTCTCACAAGAAATGGTAATACAGACCCTTGACAACGAAGCCAAAGAGGGAACAAACAATGTCCTGACTGTCTTTTCATCTGAGTAGTGACATAATATACAGGAACCCCTGGATTAATATGGGTTTTTCAAGCTACAGCCTCTCAACTTTGAGAAAGCAACTTTACTTCACTATTTTTATTGTTCAGTTGTGCCCTTATTACCTGAACACTGTCAAGGTTAGATCCAAAAGCTGTAACACTTCATGCGAGGCACATAATTCCATTACTTAGAATGTAATTCTCATCTGGTTGTAAAAAAGTGACAGATTTTTGTGTGTAGTGAGTAAAATGGTCATTTGCCATTATTAAATCATAAAGGTTAAAAAATATAGTGAGGGACTTCCCTGGTGGTGCAGTGGTTAAGAATCCACCTGCCAATGCAGGCGACACTGGTTCAAGCCATGGTCTCGGAAGATCCCACATGCCGTGGAGCAACTAAGCCCATGACCCCACGTGCCACAACTACTGAAGCCCACGCTTCTAGAGCCCATGCTCTGCAACAAGAGAAGCCACCGCAATGAGAAGCACGCACACCACAACGAAGAGTAGCCCCTGCTCACCACAACTAGAGAAAGCCCGTGTGCAGCAACGAAGACCCAATGCAGCCAAAAATAAGTAACTAAATAATATAGTGATGTTATATGAAGACAGAACTGAATACAGAATTACATTACATTGATTACAATAAATCTGACACCAGCAAAAATGTGTAATATATAAACCATAAAACATTCTAAGAAATACTGTAGTTTTGTGAATTGAATTGGAAAATGCTTGATCAAATTATATGATATATTCTAATTTTTAACCCTGATGAAAATTGTAGATTTGTAAGGGGAACTGAACAATGACCCTAGTAGAAAAACCTGGAATAGAAGTGCCATATTACTAAAGTGATCCAGATTTCTGAGGATTTCAAGGTTGTGCTCTAGAGGGCTGGGTAGACTAGAAGGTGGGCTCCAGGTAAATAAGAGGTATTCTCTGATATACTGTTGTATCCATATATCAGGGTCAGAGGTGAAAGTTTACCCTTTATTTCTCATATACTAATTTTAAATATTTATTTTTATGTAGAAAATAAATATAATATAAAACATTTATAACAAAAATAGGAATAAATGAAATGAGAACTGACTAGCCACAAAAGTTAAGTTAGAAATCTTGGAAATGGAAACAATAGACTGGAGAAAGTCCAGTGAATTAGAAGATGGCATTGGGGGAAGAAAAGAAGATGGCATTGGGGAATTCACTCATAACTCAGAACACAAAGAAACAAAAAAGCATAAAAGAGATGAATTAGAAATTAAGAAGCTCTAAAATTTGTCTGATAGGTGTTATGGAAGAACAGAAGGAAGTAGCAGAGAAGTAACATGTGAAGAGATGACTAAGAATTTTCCAAAACTGAGGAAAGATTAAAAGTACATATTCTCTGAGTGTCAAAGTCAAATAAAAATTAAATGTACACCTAGGCATTTTCTAATGTCACTGTATATCCATCAGAGATAAGGAGAGAAATCTGAAAAGCTATCAGAGAGAAAAATCACTTACAAAGGAACACTATTTAGGCCAATGGAAAACTTTTGAGCACTGCACTAGAGGCTATCAGAAAAATATATAGAAATAAAAGGGAAAACCCACCAAAAAAATTTATTCCACTATTGCGCAGTATGTTCCTAAAGCATAACTTTCCAATATATAAAACAAAAACTGAAATTAAACATAATGAGCAATTCACTATCATAGTAGGATATTAATTATGGCACACTTTACGGTTTTACAAACTTGGAAAAAAAGAGAATGTACATCATCATGGAAATGACTCAAAATGCTATGTTAGACCAGAGGGCAGACAGGAGAAGCAAGAAGAACTACAATCCTGCAGCCTGTGGAACAAAAACCACATTCACAGAAAGATAGACAAGATGAAAAGGCAGAGGGCTATGTACCAGGTGAAGGAACAAGATAAAACCCCAGAAAAACAACTAAAAAAAGTGGAAATAGGCAACCTTCCAGAAAAAGAATTCAGAATAATGATAGTGAAGATGATCCAGGACCTCGGAAAAAGAATGGAGGCAAAGATCGAGAAGATGCAAGAAATGTTTAACAAAGACCTAGAAGAATTAAAGAACAAACAAACAGAGATGAACAATACAATAACTGAAATGAAACTACACTAGAAGGAATCAATAGCAGAATAACTGAGGCAGAAGAACGGATAAGTGACCTGCAAGACAGAATGGTGGAATTCACAGCTGCAGAACAGAATAAAGAAAAAAGAATGAAAAGAAATGAAGACAGCATAAGAGACCTCTGGGAAAACATTAAACGCAGCAACATTCACATTATAGGGGTCCCAGAAGGAGAAGAGAGAGAGAAAGGACCAGAGAAAATATTTGAAGAGATTATAGTCGAAAACTTCCCTAACATGGGAAAGGAAATAGCCACCCAAGTCCAGGAAGCGCAGAGAGTCCCATACAGGATAAACGCAAGGAGAAACACGCTGAGACACATAGTAATCAAATTGGCAAAAATTAAAGACAAATTATTGAAAGCAACAAGAGAAAAAAGACAAATAACATACAATTAAACTCCCATAAGGTTAACAGCTGATTTCTCAGCAAAAAACTCTACAAGCCAGAAGGGAGTGGCAAGATAAACTTAAAGTGATGAAAGGGAAGAACCTACAACCAAGATTACTCTACCCAGCAAGGATCTCATTCAGATTCGATGGAGAAATCAAAAGCTTTGCAGACAAGCAAAAGCTAAGAGAATTCAGCCCCACCAAACCAGCTCTACAACAAATGCTAAACAAACTTCACTAAGTGGGAGACAAAAGAGAAGAAAAGGGCATACAGAAACAAACCCAAAACAATTAAGAAAATGGTCATAGGAACATACATATCGATAATTACCTTTAACGTGAATGGATTAAATGCTCCAACCAAGACACAGGCTTGCTGAATGTATACAAAAGCAAGACCCATATATATGCTGTCTACAAGAGACCCACTTCAGACCTAGGGACACATACAGACTGAAGGTGAGGGGATGGATAAAGATATTCTATGCAAATGGAAATCAAAACAAAGCTGGAGTAGCAATATTCATATCAGATAAAATAGAATTTAAAATAAAGAATATTACAAGAGACAAGGAAGGACAGTGCTTAATGATCAAGGGATCAATCCAAGAAGAAGATATAACAATTATAAATATATATGCACCCAACATAGGAGCACCTCAATACATAAGGCAACTGCTAGCAGCTCTAAAAGAGGAAATCGACAGTAACACAATAATAGTGGGGGGACTTTAACAGCTCACTTACACCAATGGACAGATCATACAAAATGAAAATAAATAAGGAAACAGAAGCTTTAAATGACACAATAGACCAGATAGATTTAACTGATATTTATAGGACATTCCATCCAAAAACAGCAGATTACACTTGCTTCTCAAGTGCACACAGAACATTCTCCAGGATAGATCACTTCTTGGGTCACAAATCAAGCCTCAGTAAATTTAAGAAAATTGAAATCATATCAAGCATCTTTTATGACCACAATGCTCTGAGATTAGAAATGAATTACAGGGAAAGAAACGTAAAAAACACAAACACATGGAGGCTAAACAATACGTTACTAAATAACCAAGAGATCACTGAAGAAATCAAAGAGGAAATCAAAAAATACCTAGAGACAAATGACAATGAAAACACGATGATCCAAAACCTGTGGGATGCAGCAAAAACAGTTCTAAGAGGGAAGTTTATAGCTATACAATCCTACCTCAAGAAACAAGAAAAATCTCATGTAAACAATCTAACCTTACACCTAAAGGAACTAGAGAAAGAAGAACAAACAAAACCCAAAGCTAGCAGAAGGAAGGAAATCATAAAGATCAGATCAGAAAAAATGAAATAAAAACAAAACAATAGCAAAGATCAATAAAACTAAAAGCTGGTTCTTTGAGAAGATAAACAAAATTGATAAACCATTAGCTAGACTCATCAAGAAAAAGAGGGAGAGGACTCAAGTCAATAAAAGTAGAAATGAAAAAGGAGAAGTTACAACAGACGTGGCAGAAATACAAAACATCCTAAGAGACTACTACAAGCAACTCTATGCCAAAAAAATGGACAACCTGGAAGAAATGGACAAATTCTTAGAAAGGTATGACCTTCCAAGACTGAATCAGGAAGAAATAGAAAATATGAACAGACCAATCACAAGTGATGAAATTGAAACTGTGATTAAAAATCTTCCAACAAAGAAAAGTCCAGGACCGGATGGCTTCACAGGTGAATTCTATCAAACATTTAGAGAAGAGCTAACACCCATCCTTCTCAAGCTCTTCCAAAAAATTGCAGAGGAAGGAACACTCCCAAACTCATTCTGTGAGCCCACCATCACCCTGATACCAAAACCAGACAAAGATACTACAAAAAAAGAAAATTACAGACCAATATCACTGATGAATATAGATCCAAAATCCTCAATAAAATACTAGCAAACAGAATCCAACAACACATTAAAAGGATCATACACCATGATCAAGTGGGATTTATCCCAGGGATGCAAGGATTCTTCAATATATGCAAATCAATCAATGTGATACACCACATTAACAAATTGCAGAATAAAAACCATATGATCATATCAATAGATGCAGAAAAAGCTTTTGACAAAATTCAACACCCATTTATGATAAAAACTCTCCAGAAAGTGGTCATAGAGGGAACCTACCTCAACATAATAAAGGCTATATACAACAAACCCACAGCAAACATCATTCTCAATGGTGAAAAACAGAAAGCATTTCCTCTGAGATCAGGAACAAGACAAGGATGTCCACTCTCATCACTATTATTCAACATAGTTTTGGAAGTCCTAGCCACGGCAATCAGAGAAGAAAAAGAAATAAAAGGAATACAAATTGTAAAAGAAGAAGTAAAACTGTCACTGTTTGCAGATGACATGATACTATCCATAGAGAATCCTAAAAATGCCACCGGAAAACTACTAGAACTAATCAGTGAATTTGGTAAAGTTGCAGGATACAAAATTAATGCACAGAAATCTCTTGCATTGCTATACACTAATGATGAAAAATCTGAAAGAGAAATTAAGAAAACACTCCATTTACCACCACAACAAAAAGAATGAAATACCTAGGAATAGACCTACCTAGGGAGACAAAAGTCCTGTATGCAGAAAACTATAAGACATGATGAAAAAATTAAAGATGATACCAACAGATGGAGAGAAACACCATGTTCTTGGATTGAAGGAATCAATATTGTGAAAATGACTATACTACCCAAAGCAATCTACAGATTCAATGTAATCCCTATCAAATTACCAATGTCATTTTTTACAGAAGTAGAACAAAAAATCTTAAAATTTGTATGGAGACACAATAGACCTCCAATAGCCAGAGCAGTCTTGAGGGGAAAAAATGGAACTGGAGGAATCAGGCTCCCTGATTTCAGACTATACTACAAAGCTACAGTAATCAAGACAATATGGTACTGGCACAAAAACAGAAACATAGATCAATGGAACAAGATAGAAAGCCCAGAGATAAGCCCACGCACCTATGGTCAACTAATCTATGACAAAGGAGGCAAGGATATACAATGGAGAAAAGACAGCATCTTCCATAAGTGGTGCAGGGAAAACTGGACAGCTACATGTAAAAGAATGAAATTAGAACAATCCCTAACACCATACACCAAAATAAACTCAAAATGGATTAGAGACCTAAATGTAAGTCCAGACACTATAAAACTCTTAGAGGAAAACACAGGAAGAACTCTCTTTGACATAAATCACAGCAAGATCTTTTTTGGTCCACCTCCTAGAGTAATGGAAATAAAAACAAAAATAAACAAATGTGACCTAATGAAACTTCAAAGCTTTTGCACAGCAAAGGAAACCATAAACAAGAAGAAAAGACAACCCTCAGAATGGGAGAAAATATTTGCAAACGAATCAATGGACAAAGGGTTAATCTCCAAAATATATAAACAGCTCATGCAGCTCAACATTAAAGAAACAAACAGCCCAATCCAAAAATGGGCAGAAGACCTAAATAGACATTTCTCCAAAGAAGACATACAGATGGCCAGGAAGCACATGAAAAGCTGCTCAACATCACTAATTATTAGAGAAATGCAAATCAAAACTGCAATGAGGTATCACCTCACACCAGTTAGAATGGGCATCATCAGAAAATCTAGAAACGACAAATGCTGAAGAGGGTGTGGATAAAAGGGAAGCCTCTTGCACTGTTGGTGGGAATGTAAATTGATCCAGTCACTATGGAGAACAGTATGGAGCTTCCTTAAAAAACTAAAAATAGAATTACCATATGATCCAGCAATCCCCCTACTGGGCATATACCCAGAGAAAACCATAATTTAAAAAGAGTCATGTACCACAATGTTCATTGCAGCACTATTTACAATAGCCAGGTCATGGAAGCAACCTAAATGCCCATCGACAGACGAATGGATAAAGAAGTTGTGGTACACATATACAATGGAATATTACTCAGCCATAAAAAGGAACGACATTGGGTCATTTGTAGAGACGTGGATGGATCTAGAGACTGTCATACAGAGTGAAGTAAGTCAGAAAGAGAAAAACAAATATCATATATTAATGCATGTATGTGGATCCTAGAAAAATGGTACCGATAAACCAGTTTGCAGGGCAGAAATTGAGACACAGATGCAGAGAACAAATATATGGACACCAATAGGGGAAAGCCACAGGGGAGGTGAGGATGGTGGTGTGATGAATTGGGTGATTGGGATTGACATGTATACACTGATGTGTATAAAATTGATGACTAATAAGAACCTACTTATAAAAAAGTAAATAAAATAAAATCCAGAAATTTTTTTTAAAAAAAGCAAGAGACAAATTTTCTTCGGTAGTGAGTATTTGTTTTGTTTTTAATAAAAAAAAATGCTATGTTATACTGTGGAAAATCATTCAGTCATTAAAAAGATCATATTAGAATCATGTCAATTTGTGTCATATTTCCTCTTAAAAGATAATATCAAAATGCAGAGAGGTAGATATAAAATGATACCAACGTTTAAAACTAAAATGATTCCTGGGACCTCCCTGGTAGTCCAGTGTGTAAGACTCCATGCTCCCAATGCAGGAGGCCTGGGTTTGATCCCCGGTCAGGGAACTAGATCCCACATGCATGCCGCAACTAAGAAGTCCACGTGCCACAACTAAGAAGTCCACATGCTGCAACAAAGATCCCGCATGCCGTAACTAAGACCCAGCGCAACTTAAATAAATAAATATTTTAAAATAAATAAATAAAACTAAAATGATTCCAGTGTAAAAACAACCCCCACTGTATTCATATGTGTATATATTTGTATATGATTATAGGAGCAAGAAGAAAATTATGGAAAATATACACAAGATTAATTAGTTAATAGTTTAAGGGGGGTGATGGGCATAGAAATAGAGAGTGAAGGAGATGGAAATTTTATTAAATTTCAATTATTACAGAAAAAATACTTTGATCAAGAGTTCTCATCTAAAATTCCCCAGAAAAGCTCTGAAGCAAGAACAGAAACTAGTAGTAGGAGGCGAGAATGGGGCACAGAGAAGAGGCTCTTTTGTTGTAGTCGCATTAAGGGGACAGAAGGGTCTATCTGGCCCCTACTTAGACAGACAGACAGACAAACCTAATTTATCTAATGTGTTGGATGGTCAAGTTTGCCACACCTTCCTGTATCGAATGCTTATGTTTTCATTTCTTCCTGTTATTTTACCTTTGTCTTTAATATACATTTATGATTAGAAACAATTACTTCCTGTTATAAGTTGATCAAGAAACAGGAAGAAAGTCATTACATGATTCCTATAGATTTTGTACTGTTTTGTTTTTTGGAAAAAAATGCAAAAAAGTAAAAGATACATGATTTTCCAAATAAAATTTTTATTCTCATATACATGAGAATAGAAGGTGAGAAGACAGAGTCATTGACTATAGAGAACTCTTTGTGGAATTTTGTTATAAACTGAAGTGGAGATATGAGTCAGTAGCTGGAGATATTGGAATTAAGAAGGTTTGCTATGATTGCTGTTTGAATACAAGTGATATCGAAGCAAGTACATAATGGAAATGGGAAAAATCCAATGGAGAAGGCAAATTGGATGGGTCATGAGAAAGAGATAATAATTTTGGAAGCACAACCCTCAACAGCCAAATAGAGATGGGTTCTGGTGCATATGTGAGGGCTTGGCCTTAGCTTGAACCAGAACAGTCTCTCCATCATAAACAGAGGGAAAGCAGAGTGTACCAGGTGGAAATTCAAGTCGTTAAGCAGATTTGATGTGAGAAGGAAGAGAGGTTCTTTTCTAAGAGCTTCTACTTCCTCAGTGAAATCAGAAGGAAGATGGTCGGCTACCTTGAAGAGAGGGAAAAGGAGTGTTGGAAACTTAAGGTTACTTCAAGGAAAAAGAGCAGAACCGTAGAAGGAAAAGACCAGAGGAAGAAAGCCATAATAAATTCAACAAACATATATTTATAAATGAGGCTACTTTACAGAAATAAAAGGAAATAATTTTAAAAGGAAATAAAACTATATTTATTTATGATTATCAGAGGCCCAGAAGGGGGTTGGTGGGGGAAGGCCCAAAAGATTGAAGCTCTCTACAAATTACCACCGGGGGTGTTTCCATCCTTACTCACTTCCTTGCTAGTCTACTAACTGCTTCTGGTTTTTAAGATGCATTAAAAGCTAAACTCAGCAAGAAATGCAGCCCAAAGATGTGGCAGAAGTTGAACTGAACTGGTCAAGTTTCAGGTTATATATATCCTTTAATATAACCTTCTTATGCCAGTAAGTGCATCATGCGTAAATGAAGTGTTACACTGACTGAGGGCTTAGCAGTATTGGTCTGGGTCTCAGATGGGTGGTTAGAACTCAGCCTCTATTATGATTTGTCTTCTATGCTAAAACGTGCTTATTCACATCTAGGTGACCCATGGTTTTGTTGCTGTGCTCATGTAAATTTATTTGAGAACATAGCTATTGTCCGAGGCAAAGAGCTGAGTATCTAATAATCTATTTCTGAAGAAAGCCATTAATTAGTCACACAGTGCTAGCATTCCTGAGGAAAAAAAGATATTTAGTCAAATAACACTGAGATGCATAAAAAGGAACATGATGGGAAAACACTGGGATTACACTATGATGCTTCTCACCCATCAAATTCTTCCTAAACTGTGAAGATCCACCAAAGCGTCTTATACTTTTGTCTCAGAAACCCGTTCAGCTTAAACCCAGACTTAGGGATGGTCCAGAGCTTTTGCCACTAGCCACAGGTCACTATTCAAATTTGAATTTAAATGTTAAAGTTAAATAAAAGTAAAAAAATTCTGTTCCTCAGTTGCACTAGCCATATGTGAGTGAACAGCACAGATGTAAAACATTTCATCATTTATTCACAGAAAGTTCTCTTGGACAGTGCTCATCTGACCATGGGAAGCCCCTATAATTTATCTCATCCTCAAGATTGTTTCTGGTCCAAGGGAAGCATAAAGAAACATGAAATTTTGATGCAGCCTCAGAATCACCTTGGACTTCAAACAGACCCCAAACTAGAACTCTGAGCTTTCCCAATCAGGACCTGACTCAGTGGAGACCCACATCAACCATCAGAGTTTAGAAGGAGGATACGGCAAACTTATGCCTCAAATGACATAATAATGTCTGGGAAGATCTTTTTAAAAATATGAAGCGCTATGCAAAAATAAAATATTCTTTCTATTTCCCTAAGCAATCGCCTTTACTTTGTTGTGGGTGTCTCCCTAGATTATTATATTCAGTATTGGACTCTACAGCTTGAAACAAATGCAGAAAATTTGGAGGCAGTTGAGGAGACCCACAAAGATGATGAAAGGTTTGGAAAATAAAATATTGTGGGTAAAGACAAAAGTCATTCATCCTGGGAGAAAATTTTACAATTATCTTCGAGCATAAGCATATATATTATATGGAGAATTTTCTCCAGCTATATTGAGATATTGTGGACAGAATAGAAGAATTAGATCAAACTAATAGCACAAAGGGAAATTTCCTGACAATGGTGGCTAAGCTAGAGCAGGCTATTAAGGAATCTTTTCTGGAAATTTTTAAAAGGTACCATGTAAAGTGTTTTTTGGTCATTGACGCCTTCTGAGGGAAGCAGTCAGATATAACTCATTATGCATATACTGTTGTGTTTTGTACCATGTGCACATCTGGTCCCAGGTGGTTGGCCCAGGAATTGAGTCTGGCTCATATCAAGCCACCTATACCCAGACCAGTAACTACTACAAGGGCCCATCACACAGGGGGACTTTATACTGGAAGTGATGCAGAGGATAAGGTTGTTGCCTCCCCAGAACCCACTTCTCCTTTTCTTATAACATAACTCATTAGTTTTATTGTGGAATTATCCCTGGCCCACCCCATAGAACCTGGGTCTGGTTGATCATCTGGTTAATTCCCCTTGGCCACAGTGATTGGTTCAACAATAATAGGTAGCCCAGGTAAATCCAATGAGACTCAATTCCAGGATTTTTTTTTTTTCCCTAACTGTTGGGAGCAGAGAATCTCTTGTGATATGTTCGGAGGTGTGAAACGATAAGCCTCCTTCTAGTGATCTGAGCTGGGCTGCCACTGCATGGAGAATAGAGCCATAGTTCTCCTTAGATGCACTTCCATTCTATTTCTCCAGAGAAGAAACTTTTGAGCTCCTGCCAGGGAACAAGCAGCTAGAGATACTGAGCAAAGCCCTAGCTGTGGAGCCAAGGAAGGAGGTGGAAGGAAGAGGCGGGCCGGATGCTCTTCGGTACACAGACTTTCCATCCATCGCCTTCTTTCCAGCAACTCACTCTCCTACTTTCAATAGCCCTTAGCCTCATCACAGTTCTTTGGGACAAATCTGTGGTGCTCTGCTCCTAAACAGTTTCCTCTGCCCCTTAAGCCAGTTACCACTGCACCCTCCTTTCCCTCTGCCAAACATTTACTGAAATTTCCCAGCCATGAATGTCCACTCTCCTGTCTTTTGAGTATTTTTTTCCTTTACCATATTTTTTTGAGTATTCTTATCCCTTACCATCATTTTAGTGTGGTCTTAGGAAGGAGAAATATGTCTTGGGTCAATCCATCATCTTTAAATTATTATTATGGTGACAGCAAACCAAAATATCTAAGAAGAAGCAAAAAGAATGAGGATAAAGAAAGAATTAAGGTAAGACAATGTTTGCTTGTTGTTGCCATGACAAAATGGCAGGGGTTAGGATGGTCTAACTCAAGTGGCTCTAGAAACCCATTGTGTCCTTGCACATCCTCAGAATAACAGCTAACGAAAGCTTTGGGGAGGTTGGAGAGCAAATCCTGCTGGGTCCTGGCAGAGACTTTGTCTGTAGATGTTTGCAACTAATTTTCTCCTGGCCCAGTAAGAGGGTTATATAAGTTAATTTGGTTGTTTTGGTTTTATTTTGTTTTTCCTCTACTTTTGGATTAATTTCAGTTCTTTTCTCTTACGCAATATTTTTTTATTTAACACATATTTAATAACCAATAGGCTCACATTATTGAGTTATGCCCCAAAGAACAATGATGAAGACTTAAATCTTGCTTCAAAATGTTTTCCACTCTTTTAGAGGAAAGCAATCTGTATTACAAAATACAAGAAGAAAAGTATTTCTGATAGACGAGGACATGGCAGGGCAAGAGTTGGAGATAAGGTGGGTGAGGCAGTGGTTACAGGCAACAAGAGGAAATATTTGGAAGTAGTCAGTCCTTTGGTGGCAAATTGGAACATTGGTGTTTCCAGATCTCTCTTTAAAATCCTATCTCAGTAGCAGGATTAATATTGGAGAGACTCACCCAGATATGAGGGTGGGGGGATTTGTCTGGTGAAGGTATTATTGCTAAAATACACATTTTCATTCTGTTTTTTGAGCTATAATCTACAATCTTTCATGGCCTTTAGTGTCCTTATTTAAAATTTTTAAGGTTGTTCTAAAATTTTAGTATTTGAACCCAAATTCTGGCTTCTGGACGATCTTCCCATAGTCTTCCTGTTTTTACCACATCCTGTTCCCCAAACCATCAAATTCTTTTACTTTAACCTTGATTTAGAATTCAACATTACTTCTTTCAGTCCCCACCCTATACATATTTCTTCTTCCCAATTTATTTCTAAGGTTGAAGTGAAGTTCAAATGAAACCTAACAACACATAAACATAGAAAAAAGAAAGAATACAATTTCTTTTTTGGTGTAGAAGACATTACTTGCAACTCGAAGCATACCAAATGCTCCCAAATCCATGAGTGGAATTATATTAATTATATTTTTTCAAGGATATCCTGAAATGGGATTTTTTTGACCTAAATGAATCATTCTACTGTTACAATAATAATAGCCCTCCCAAGCTGAGAAAGCCCAGGTTTTCTGATACTATAATGTACTGCAGAGTCATCTCTCTATCATATAATTTGGGCAGCAAACTTCAATTTTGTTTTCCTTCATGATTAAAAACCCTGTCTTAAAATTGGATGACTTTTTGAAATGGTCAAGAATTCTTCATTTTTGTTCTCTGAATATTAGAATCATCCAAGTTTGTGGCCAAAGAAATTTTAATTATAATGATATAAAATTCACTGAAAAAAAATAGTACTATGCAAGCAGCGCTTTCCCCTCTTACACATTATGACACACATGAAAAATGACAGTACTTGCACGTCATGTAATGGTAAGCTGCCAAAACTGCTGTCAGTCAGAGGAAATAAACCAAGTAGTGACAGGAGTCCTACAGGCTGATGGGACCTGCATTTCGGCACTCAGGTCCAACATCAAGGCTCCCCAGTAGGGAAGCTTGGGGTGCATCATAGGCTTTGGTACAAGAGTTGCCCAAAATTCCACCTAATCTTCTTCTAAATCAGCACAGCTATCCCTCCACCCCACCTCACACCCTCCAAAACTTGCATTTTTGCTCAAGACAGGCCAAGCATATGTGATTTCTTTTTCATATTCATTTAATAATTTTTAAAAATTAAAAGAAAATAACAGGTGAAAATAGAATTTTACTATTTTACATTAGGGTAGTATTACTACATTACACATTATGATTTTAGAGATAGACCTACTATGAGGGATCGGTGATAAAATTGTTTACCTTCATAGCTGGCATTTAACAGTGATCACATCAGAAGTACATATTAGTTCTCATTGTCTTATCATCCTTGTTACTTGAGTTGCATATACAATCAAAAGCTGGGCAAGGCATTATGAATTCAAGAATAGTGTCTCCGCTATTACCTGGGAGACCAATAAAATTCCTTAAATTTTTTGTTCATTACTGACTTAGGTTTGTAAAAGATGCTATAAAAATAATTAAATTATATGCTAGTTTGTGACTGCGTTTATACAGTTCTATCACAGAATCACTCCCAGTTCACTGGACAAAACAAGAGAAGGGAAAATGATGAAGAGGAGAGTCTTAGCGGTGGAAGAAGGGAATATCTTTTTTCCTTTTTCAAAAGTTAATTTTGTAATAAAAAAGAAATACATACTCATTATGAAATCTTTAGATAATAAGTAAAGGAAGGCCTATGTCTCTGGGTGATTTACTCAAAGACTTTTTTCTTATAAATAAGAAACAGATTCAAAATTCTAACAAAATAGAATGATGGCTAGAAGGTATCAAGTTTTGGATACCAGACTCGGTGCAAAGCACTTTCCCAAACTTTCCAAACCCATCTAATCCTCAGAACAATCCAGTGAGGTAAGCATGCTATCTTCATCAGACAAATGAGAAGACTGAAAGTAAACAAAATTAATTGACCAGTCTGAGGACATACATAGAGCCAGAAAAAGATAGAGCAAGATTAGAAAGCTGGAAGGACTAATGTAAGTGCCCCTGGTTTTGACCACATTGCTGTAGGCCCATCCATTGCCAGAAATAGATTGCACAGAAGTTAAATCAGCTCACTTACTAACTTAACAAGATAGTGAACAAATGCCAGTGGTTCCCAAACTACGTTCCGCGTTGGAATCTCGCAGGGAGATTTTAAGATTCCTAACACCCAGGACTCATCCCGTACTCATTAAATCACAGTGTCTGGTAGGTGTGGGAGAAACCCAGTGTCAGTACTTTTAAAGATCCCCACGTAACTCCCAAATACAGAAAAATTGAGAAACTACTGACTAATGCTGATTTTGGAGGTTTCAACATAAAGCTCTTCCTGTTGTCTGAAATGTCACTTAGGAAAAACCACTGGACTGAAAAGTCCGGAGCTAGATATTTAGCTATGGGCTAAGACTGCTTTCCAATTGTGGAAACCTCTGCTTCCATCTCCACAAAACAACTACTGATATACATTATTTAAACAATGGGATATGCCCAGGTGAACTGAGCAATGGTGGCAAGATGTTTTATGCACTGGAGCAATGTTGGCTAAACGTACAGAAAAGCACAAGAAAAAATTTGGCAATTAGCAGTTATTTTGATACTGTTAGACAGCCAAATGGGAAAATGGGGCCCAAAAATCCACCTTGGGACCAAATTATCCCACTTGGCTGTCTACCATGAACAAATTAGTCACCAAATGGCTTCTTCACCTGTTTCATGCGCTCCAGCATATTATAAAAAAAAACACTTACTTGAGAAACTTCTTTTTGCTACCTTTTGTAGAAGGTAGGAATTGAAGAGGATCTTACCATCAATCCAGGTCAACAGCTTCATTGTACAGCTGAGGGAAAGGAGGCCCCAGGTTGCTGCCTTTTTCTGCCATCAAAGTAGCGGGGCCCTCAGGACTTTGTGCTCCAGTTTATATTATCTTGTGGAAATAACCTGGGGTTGGCACAGTGTCTAGAAGGGAGTGTCAGGAGACATGGCAGTCAGTGGCAGTCTGCCTGGGGAGGGGTGAGTGAGTCTGGCACTCACTGTGTTTTGCTTCCCTGGGCAGGTGATGCATTCTGCCTGGTATGACCTGAGCATAGAATTTGTCTTTTATTGATATTAAAAAGATTGTCTATCAGAACTCTCTCTCAGAAGAGGCTGTGCTACAGATTTTTGGCTTCTCTGTGGCAATGCAGCAACTGTCCTAGACTAGGGCTTTCAGAGGAGATGACAAGGAGTCTGAAGCCCCTGCTTTGTGGCCCCCTCGCAGATCTTGAGGTCTTAGGAGGGTGGGCTCCTTCCTCGGCCTCAATACCTACAGGTCTGGAGCACCTACCAAGACCTGGATGACTTGTGACCTCTGAACTGTTGTGGTCCCTGGGCCTTTGTTTGCTCTGCATCCCTCACAGGAAACTAGATGGCTGAGAAATGAAGGGAAGAGGGAGTTGGGCCTGGGATGCTTTCCCAGGGTTCTTACCTCGATCCTCCCACACAATTATATTGTGGCATATCATTACCTAGTCTCCTACACTAGTCTCTCCCACACTAGTCTCCTAACTTTAATAATTTAACTTTTTTTTGAACTGCATTTATTCTCTTAAAAGGATCTACATAGAGGAGAGGGTGAAGAAACATTATCAGACAAAATTAAGGTTTTCCCTTGAATTACTAGAAATATAAAGATTAGTTGCTTTATAGTAGTAAAATCTGACCATGTCTTAATATGACAAGATAAAATTTATCCTAGCAAACCAGTTCATTAATGACTGTGTTACCAATAGATTTATTTCATTACAATGTTAGAAATGCTTCATTTACTCCCCATGATAAATGTTGTAGAAGAAGATTACACTGTTAGAGAGTTTAATTGCACTAATATGGTCGAAAATATCAGACTCGGTGGTATTTTAGAAGTCAGCAATTTTAGAAGTCAAATCACAGATTCTGTTTGTATTAAACTTATGAATGGAACTCCTGGCCTCTTTTCCACATGTAACATCAATCAACATGGCTCTTCCAAAATATATCTGATATAGTTGGTTTATTTGTGTACATTTTGTATTGGCTCCACCCAAATGTGCTATTTAGGATGCTAGGATCAGGTAAGTTCTATTTTCTGTGTCTGTATTTAAGCTTTTAGAAGACTGTGTAGGACTTCCCTGGTGGTGCAGTGGTTAAGAATCTGCCTGCCAATGCAGGGGACATGGGTTCGAGCCCTGGTCTAGGAAGATCCCACATGCCACAGAGCAACTAAGCCCGTGCACCACAACTACTGAGCCTGTGCTCTAGAGCCCCTGAGCCACAACTACTGAGCCCATGTGCCACAACTACTGAAACCCGAGCACTTAGAGCCCGTGCTCCGCAAAAAGAGAAGCCACCACAATGAGAAGCCTGCACATAGCAACGAATACCCAACGCAGCCAAAAATAAATGAAAATATATACACATAAAACTATGTATGTAAACTTCCTCTCCTTTAATTCCTATATCTCCCTCCCCCCCAAGCCACAAATAGAAATTTTAACCATCTCCAGCTGAAAAACTCCCATAATCTCTTATTCGCCATTCTCGCTGCTCTAGGCAAATGTCCATCACCTCCAAAATCTTCTGAAATTTTATATCCTTCCATCCCAAACCCATCTTTCCTCATGCCAAAACCTTCCCACTATTACTCCCTTTGGCTGCAATGCATTTGTAAGAGGAATGAAAATTTGTTATTGAAAAAGATGTCTCATATTTGCTTCCATAACATAGGGCAGCTGCATAAATTATGACTTTTTTGTTCAGATTAACTTATTGATATGAAGGCAGGCCCTAGATCTCAGTCAGAATTGAAATAATTGGCATGATGAAAACATAAAATTCTCTGTATAATTGAGGATGTAAAAGAAAAATTTTCGGGCTTCCCTAGTGGCGCAGTGGTTGATGGTCCGCCTGCCGATGCAGGGGACGCGGATTCGTGTCCTGGTCCGGGAAGATCCCACATGCCGCGGAGCGGCTGGGCCCATGAGCCATGGCCGCTGAGCCTGTGCGTCCGGAGACTGTGCTCCACAACGGGAGAGGCCACAACAGTGAGAGGCCCGCGTACCGCAAAAAAAGAAAAAAAGAAAGAAAAATTTTCACTTGGAAGTCAGGGAAGAAAAAGGGTTGGGAGTCCTGGAACTAGAAAAGAAGCCTTAGAAGAAAGATTTAAGTAGAAGGTGAGAAAGGACTAGGGAAAAAAGAGCAGATGAGAATATCCTTCTGGTGAAGATGTCTGTGGATCTTGGAGAAAAGTGACACGTGTGATTGAGAGAGGTTTGGAGAGCTCACTTTATCTGGTCAGAGAACCTCCTTTTTTTTCACCATTTTTTATGAAATGTACAGGATCCAAAGCTATCTGTATTAGTTACAACACAGAGAGAAAGTTCACTTCTGTAAATTACTAAGTTAATTAAAAGGAAGGACATTAACTAAAAATATTAATTATGAGTTGGGAACTGAGAAAAGAGCTGTCATAGTACTAAGTAAAAACCATCTATCAGTGCAATGTGTAGGGGAGGATCTTCAGTAGACAATGAGGAAAGGACCTTCACCCTCGAGAAATGTTCCAGCTGGTACTGAGGGGGGGATAACTTTGTCAGGCCACACCTATCTGAGGAGATAAAAACCTGGAACAAACTGCCCCAAGGTAGAGTCCAGCCACAGACTCTTTTCGGAATTTTGCGAGGGGTGCCTTTCTTCACTCATCAGTGCATGAGTACAGGAGAGCTCCTTGGAGTTGGCCAATTACATTAGGAATCTCCGTCATGTTGACCTTTCTCTCCTCCCTCCGTTCTTCCTTCTTTCATTCAATAAGCAACCCTTTAGAGAAACTAAACCAAATTTCCACCCCTGGATTCTTAAATAGCATTGAAACTACTCCCTTAACAAATGAAGGGAATTGCAACCTTAATAAAACTTTTGAAATGACTTATTGTCTGGGTCTCAAATAAAATAGAAGCAACATGAGGACAGGGATTTTTATCTTTATTGTTCAAGGCTTTATGCTCAGCACCCAGAAAAATGGCTAGATGACCCATGGTGCTAAACTCTATGTGCTAAATGGAATAAATGAATGTTCATATGCCCCCATTATCCTCAGAGCCTATTAGATGTCTGTTACGTAAAACAGCCCAGTGTTGGTGGTTCTTTGGTGAAAGTAGGAGGAAAAGCAGCAGCCGTATGTGGCGTGATGCAGGGCAACGGTGACAGCTACAGCAGACAAGAGTATAAGCAGGGATTAAGAGGGAGCAGAAATGATGCGTAATAGATCAGGAAGACACAGGGAGGAGGGAGGGGACTTCCTTCCCACAGAACATAGGATGGTGGCCCAAGCCAACTACTTGGATTGTAGGGAAAGGTGACCCAGAAAGGCAGGAGAATTTAGGAACAGTTGAATGAATAAGCTGTGAAACCCTTCTTTCCCTGTGGACAAACTCCCCATCAGTCTAGATTTTTACCTCAGCCTGAGATTTGGAACCAAGGACCTAAACCTCAATCACACTTATCAGATGAAGGACCAAGAGTAAATTTCACCGTGCCCCATTGTCAGTTCTTAACACTAGACCAGCACACCTACACACCAGGAATTAATGATGATGAGCTGAAGCTTCACCTCAACTGACTCCGTGACCACTCCTCACTTTTTTCCTGAATTGCTCTCTATCCCTGGTCCAGGCTCTGCCTAGCTCTTGACTCAGCAGAACTAATATCTATCCTACCTTTGATTGTTTTGATTTAACACCAAAAGCAAAAGCAAAAACAGTAAAAAGAAACAAGGGACTATACCAAGCAAAAACACTTTTGTACAGCAAAAAAAACATCAACAAAATGAAAAGATAACTTATGAAATGTGAGAAAATGTTTGCAAATCACATATCAAATGAGTTAATATCCAAAAATACACAAGGAACTCATACAACTCAGCAGCAATAATAATAATAATAATTCAGTTAAATGGGCAAAGGGCATGAATAAACATTTTTCCAAAAAACACATACAAATGGCCAATGGGTACACAAAAAGGTATTCAACATCACTAATCATCAGGGAAATGCAAATCAAATCCACAATAATATACCATTTAACAACTGTTAGGATGTCTATTATAAAAATACATATATATAAGAGATAATAAATGCTGGCAATAATGTGAAGAAGAGGGAAGCTTTTTGGTAGGAATGTTAACTGGTACAGCCACCATGAAAAATAGTTATAGCAGTTCCTCAAGAAATTAAAAATAGAACTACTATATAATCCAGCAACACTACTTCTGGGTATATATCCGAGGGAAACAAAATCATTATCTCAAAGAGATATCTGTATTCCCACGTTCACTGCAGCATTATTCACACTAGCCAATACATGGAAACAGCATGTGTCCATCAATGGAGGAATGGATAAAGAAAATATGGAATATATATACAATGCAATATTATTCAGCCTTTAAAAAGAAGGAAAACCTGACATTTGCAACAATGTGGATAAAACTGGAGGGCATAATGCTCAGTGAAATAAGCTGGACAGAGAAAGACAAATACCACATGCTATCACATGTGGAATCTTAAAAAAGAATTCAAACTCATAGAAACTGAGAGTAGAAAAGTGGTTACCAGGGGCTGGGGGTGGGGGAACAGAGGTTGGCAAAAGGGTACCAACTTTCAGTTATAAGATGAATAATGTCTGAGATTCGAATGTATAACAGGGTAACTATTGCTATCACTGTGCTGTATAATTGATAATTTGCTAAGACAGTAGAACTTCAATGTTCTCACCACCAACAACAACAAAAAAAGTAAATATGTAAGATGATGGATGTGTTAATTAACTTGATGGGAGGAATCCTTTTGTAATGTATATACATATCAAATCACCTTGTTGTATACTTTAAATATCTTACAATTTCATTTGTCAGTTATATCTCAATAAACCTGGGAAAAAAGAATATGTACAAGGTTCTAACACATATAAATTAGTAAATAGATATATATTCCTATGGGGGAGAAAAAGCCATTGTTCTAACTGCCATTAACACAATTCAGTACACCAGGCTGGGGGTTTTCATTTCCATGTGATTGTTCTTAGCTCTCTATTCATGTATTTCCAGCTTTCTGCTCTCCAGCCGCATGCTGGAACTGCACTTCCTCACCCTCCCTTTTTAATTTTTTTTTATTATGACAAAATACACATAACATAAAATTTACCATCTTAACCATTTTTAAGTGTGTCGTTTTATGGTATTAAGTACATTTATATTGTGCAACCATCACCGCCATCCATCTCCAGAATTCTCTTCATCTTGCACAACTGAATTATACTCATTAATTATTCCCCTTTCCCTCTTCCCACTCACCCATAGAAACCACTGTTCTACTCTCTGCCTCTATTATTTTGACTATCTAAGTAGCTCATATAAGTAGAATCATACAGTATTTGTCTTTTTGTGATTGCTTATTTCACCTAGCATTATGTTTCCAAGGCTCATCTATGTTGTAGCATATGTCAGAATTTCCTTCCTTTTTAAGACTGGGTAATATTCCCTTGTATGCACGTAGCACATTTTGCTTATCTATTCATCTGTCAATGGAACTTAGGTTGCTTCCACATTTTAGCTTCTGTGAATAATGCTGCTGTGGACATGGATGTACAAATACCTCTTTGAGATCCTGCTTTCAATGTTTTGCTTATATACCCAGAAATGGAATTGCTGAATCATTTGATAATCTATTTTTAATTTTTTGAGAACTGTCATACTCTTTTCCACAGCAGCTGTACCATTTTACATTCCCTTAACAATACACAAGGTTTTCAATTTCTCCAAATCCATGTCAATACTTGTTATTTTCTTTTTTTTTATTTTAATAAAAGTCAGTCATCCTAATGGACGTGAAGTGGTATCTTATTGTAGTTTTGATTTGCATTTCCTTAATAACTAGTGAAGTTGAGCATCATTTCATATGGTTATTTACCATTTGTATATCTTCTATGGAAAAATGTCTATTCAAGTTCTTTGCCCATTTTGAATCAGATTGTCTGCTTTTTGTTGTTGAGTTTTAAGGGTTCTTTATATATTCTGTATATTAATTCCTTATCAGATATGTAATTTGCAAATATTTTCTCCAATTTTGTGGGTTGCTGTTTTACTCTATTGGTAATGCCTTTTGATGCACAAAATTTCAAACTTTTTATGAAGTTCAATTTCTCTATTTTTTATTTTGTTGCCTGTGCCTTCGATGTTATGTCCAAGAAATCACTGTCAAATTCAGTGTCATGAAACCTTTTTCTTACACTTTCTTCTGAAGTTTTATAGTGTTGGACTTTGATCAATTTTGAGTTAATGTTTTAATTTGGTATTAGATAAGGGTCCAACTTCATTCTCTTGCACGTGGATATCCAGTTCTCCCAGTACAATTTGTTGAAAGGACACATTTTCCAATTGCATGATCTTGGCACTCTTGTCAAAAATCATTTGACCATATATGCAAGGTTTTACTTCTAGGCTTTCTATTGTATTCCATTGTCTATATGTCTGTCTTTATGCCAGTACCACACTGTTTTGGTTTTTTTTTAACCTTGGCATATTTTTATTTATTAATTTATTTTTGGCTACATTGGGTCTTCATTGCCACGCCAGGTCTTTCTCTAGTTGCGCCGAGCAGGGGCTACTCTTCATTGCGGTGCGTGGCTTCTCTTGTTGTGGAGCACGGGTTCTAGGCGCACAGGCTTAAGGAGTTGTGGCACACAGGCTCTAGAGCACAGGCTCAGTAGTTGTGGTGCACGGGCTTAGTTGCTCCATGGCACGTGGGATCTTCCTGGACCAGGGCTCGAACCCATGTCCTCTGCATTGGCAGGTGGATTCTTAACCACTGCACCACCAGGGAAGCCCTACCACACTGTTTTGATTATGGAGCTTTGTAGTAACTTTTGAAATTAAGAAACGCTCTAGCTTTGTTCTTTTTCAAGATTGTTTTGGCTACTTGGGGTCCCATGTGAATTTTTAGGTCAGCTTATCAATTTCTCCAAAACAATGTGCTTGATATTATAGTTAATTGTGAAAACAACCCAATTTAGAATTAGAATGCCCCTTGAAGATCATTCAGCCCAATACTCTTACTCTATAGATGATGAAAGACATAGAGAAGCTGGGTGACTTTCAAAAGTCATGAAATGAGCTAGTAGAAGACCCAACACCAGAACCCAGTCGCCTAACCCCTAGTCCAACATTCTTCGTGTTATACTATGCTAATTTTCTAAGAGAGAGGACTGCACCTCTCTCTTTATTTATTACCTCACAATAGAAATAAATTTAAAAAACAGTAAACAAACAAAACAACTTGTTGACAGCATTCTGCAACTAGAATTGCTTAGTTGATTTTTTTCCCACTGTAAGCACCAAAACTTTTGCTGTCATAATAAAAATTATTTTTAAGCAGTTACTAAGCTAATGTGCTAAGCACTTTATACTCTGCATTGTTATAGGTTCCTTGGTTACAAGCAATAGACAATGGCATAGCCATTTAAGCAAGAATGCTGTGCTCCTAACAATCAAAGGATCAAAGTAAAGACTGAACAATCAGGTCTTAGAAAGGACGGGAAACAGAATGCCTCCCAGAATCTAAGTAGCACCAATTCTCCTGGAAGGCACCCTTTTCAATGTGTCTCCATTCATAATTCAAATTTCTGGAAAGAGATTCTGGTTACCCTAGCCTTGACCGTGTGCCCACACTTGACATTATAGAGTGTGGTCTGGTGATCAACAGCCCTCTAGAATCACACGTAGTAGGCGAGAAGCAGAGCCTCAAAGATGAGATGCTGCATGACCAAAAACAAAAGTTCCCCATTATAAATACATTATCTTGTTTAACCCTGACAGCACTATGCAGTAGGTAATATTATCCCCGTTTTACTAAGGAGGAAGTTGAAGGTCAAGGAAGTTAATAACGTGCCCACTAGAAAGTGGCTAGAAAGTGCCATTCACATGTCTAATATTTCTCTTAGCTCAGTCCTGAAGCTCTGTCTCTTTTTGAGCACTGTCTCTCCTACATTTTTGTTCCCCTCTCTGGGTAGTATTCCCTACCCTGCTGCCAAGTTAAGGAGTTAGGGTAAATTACAATAAGCTCCCTTTGGTAGGAAAAGTCACTTCCGGATTGGATTCTGGGATAAAAATGGAATGCACAACTAGGATGCTCTATTTCTAAAACAACCAAGTCTTCCCTTTCGGCAGGATTATTGTTTAACCCCTTCACATCCACTGCAGTGTGGGTGTGGTAATGTGCAATTCATCTCAGTTTTGCACAGCTCATTTCTGTCACTGGATGTGTTCCTACCTATCACCTCAACAGAAGGTGGTAAAATTTGATAGAGATAAAATTCTGTACTTTTATACATGCAGAGTGATTGTTAACAGCTCTCATGGGACAAAATAAAACGAGCGTAGGTTGGGGAAAAATATAGGCCTACCCACAGTTTTGCAAGAATTTTTCTTACTGTTTCTTCCCAAATGGTGATAATAACCAGCTCAGAATTGATTAGGTTTAACAGATTTAAAAAATTTCACCTAGCAAAAAAACCCTTTCTTTTAAGGAGTTTTATGCTTCAAATTTTAATGCCATAGCTTTTTAACTGTTTACTTTGAATTATGTAAAAACTAGAAACATAGACAAGGTCCTTAAATGTATGCTAAGGTTTGTTTTTTTTTTAACCTCTAATTATTTGGTTAATTAATAGAGACAATTTCACAGCGTAAATGAAAACCAAAGTTTTTACGAATCACTTTTACCCTATATCAATAATGCAACTAGTAATATTAGCAGGATAAGATTACTCAGGATATAACTCTTTTCCTTTTATTATCTGTGATGGTTAATATTGTGTGTCAACTTAGGTAGGCCAGGTACCCAGATAGGTGGTCAAACATTATTCTAGATGTTTCTGTGAAAGTATTTTTTAGACGAGATTAACATTTAAATGAGTAAACGTTGAGTCAAGCAGATTATCCTCTATAATGTGGACTGACCTCATCCAGTCAGTTGAAGGCCTTAACAGAAGAAAGATTGACTTCCCCCAAGAAAAAGGAAATTCTGCCAGCCTGTTGCTTTAGGGTTCAAACTGCAATATTAACTCTTCCCTGGGTCTCCAGCCTGCCCACTCACCCTGCAGATATTAATCTTGCCATTCTCTACAATTTCATGAGCCAATTCCCAATTCCTTAACATTCTCTCTCTCTCTCTCTTTCATATTCATACACACTCACACATACTAGTGGTTTTGTTCCTGAAGAACCTTGACTAATATGCTATTACTGCATTTGATATTCTAGCAATATATTTTCTGAGAGCAAGATGACAAATCCTAACTTATTTATCATGGGGATTAGTTTAGTTACTTGTTTCATGCATAAGATGGCTTTGTAATCTCGATAAAGTAAGTTGTAATACAATCCATGGTATATAGAAGGTGCTCACTTATTTTTTGTTGGTGTTGAACTGAGTTAGAAACTGTACAACACTTCTATTGTAAAAACAACTTTCTACATATAGCATAAATGGTGATGAAGATGGCTTCTCACGGGAGAAGAGCACTTTAAAGGGTATTTAAGTTGGAAATTTAGCATAAAGTGTTTGAATAGCAATTGGGTTGTCATCTCCAACTATACTTTCTTTGTTTATATGCTTATTCTCCAGAGAAGATGTTATGTTAGTCATGGTAGTCGTCTCTGTATTGATTCTTTGGACAAATATTTATTGAATGCTACTAGGTCACAGGCACTATTCTACATCCTAAGGAAACAGTGATTGAACAAAGCAAAGTGGAGCTTAAATTCTCATGGCAGAGATAAACAATAAACAAGTAAACAAATAAATAATATAAAACTACTATTAGTACCGTGAAGAAAATAAAGCAGAGTAAGGGACCAGTGAGTGTTTAGGTGAAGGTCAAGCAAAGCCTCCCTACTGAGAACTAATCAGAGAACTGAATGATGAGATAAAGCAAAGATCTGGGGGAAGAAAATTCCAGGTAGAGATAACAGCAAGTGTAAAGATCCTGAGGCAGGAACCACCCTGGCTGGTTGAGGAACAGCAAGAAGGCCAATATGCCTGGAGCAGAGTAAACAGCGAAGAGGAAGAAATGAAGTCAGGGAGATAGGAAAGTGCCTGATTTTGTTGACCATGTAAACGTTGGACAGGAGTTTGGATAGAATGGAAATAGGAAAAAATTGTGAGAATCAAACATTTTTGTGGTTGACATCATAGTCTATAACCTCTGGAACAGAGGTTCTTAATCTGGGACGCCACAGCTACACTTCAGGCTTCCAGTCAGCATTTCAGTGGCCTGCCCTTAAATACAAGTCAACAGCCAAGGTCATGGGGCACCTGAGGAAAGACCCCCTCCAGAGAGGCAGAGTTCAAAGCAATGATAGACAAGGAAGAAGACAGTGAAGAAGCAGGAGAAATGCTATTCTGAAAAACCTCATTAGAGTCTTCAGGATGGTAGGGAAGTCCTACTACAGGATTGCAGCAGCCTAGGGCAGAAGGATAGAGGGGTGGCAGAAATGAAGGTTCTAATAAAAAAATTGGAACTGACACATTATCTAATATGTTGCACAAGATTGATCAGAGATTCACACTTCTCTAGGAAAGTTTGAGAATGAATTAATTATAAATGCATAAAAAACTAAGCACATGAAAAAACAAGACAAGTATTATCTAGGAAAAAAATTTTAAAGAAAAATATATAAAACTTGGCTCAGTTTCAAACAAAATTTACATACTCATACACACTAAATATTGATTTAATTCCTTTTGGCCTTATAGGAAGTAGCCTGTATTTTGATAACTTTGGCGTTGAACAATTGGGAAAACTGATACTAAATGAAAAATACCAAACTAGTGTAACAATAAAAGAATAATATGGGAAAGTGAACTCTCTGTGTGTGTGTGCTGTGTGTGCATGTGTGTGTGTGTGTGTTCTAGATGGGCTGAGGTTCATAACACCAAAAGAACTAGCTAAAAGAGTTGAAAATTTAATAATTAATGGTGACAATATTTGTGAGAAACATTTGCTATTGTTTATTTTATTTGAACTCTAAGTTGTGCCAAGTTTGTCAAAAATATTTTCTGACAAAATAAAAACCCAGGTTCATGGGCCAAGCCACCTGAAAACTAGCTAAGGTAGTCACTGTGTGCTCTTACCTGGGAGTTCTAAGAGCATCAGTAAGCAGAGAGACTACAGATCTGTATTTTTTATAAAAAGATAGGCCCTTAAAAGAAAAATTGTTTTAAAAAGTACAGCATCCACAAAATTGATCAATCATTGACAGCTGCCAACAGCTCAAGGTGAGGAAGGACCAACTACTACAAGACTCCATGAAAAGCAAATCTTGCCTGTAGATTGGAAGAGTTTTTTTAACCTCAAACGTTTGACTGAGATACTTGATAGAAATTTCAGGGTTTATTTATGAAACAAAAACTTGAGTGGATATTGAAATGTAGTGGGTTGAATGGAAGATCCCAAAATGATAGGTCCATGACCTAATCCCCAGAATCGGTGAATGTTACCTTATTTGGAAAAAGACTTTTTGTAGATGTGATTAAGTTAAGGATCTTGAGATGAGGAAATCAATGTAAATTATCCAAGCAGGCCCAAAATTTAGTGACGAGACACACAGAGAAGAGAGCAGACACAGAGGAGAAGGTGAGGTGAGCAAGGTGGCAGAGGTGGGAGTGACGTGGCCATAAGCCGAGGAATGCCAACAACCACCAGAAGCTGAAAGAGGCAAGGAAGGATTCTCCCCTAGAGCCTTCACATAGAGTGCAGTTCCGCCAACACCTTGATTTTGGACTTCTGGCCTCCAAAACTGTGAGAGAATAAATTTATGTTATTTTAAGCTATTATTTTAAGCCATCATTGTGGTGATTTGTTAGGGTAGCCACCGGAAATTATAAAGTGGCTACTGTTAGTTTCCAGTGGGTACCCTAACAAAGATTACATTTAAGGTACATAAGAGATTATACATCAAAAAATCAATATTAAGAGTGGAAAGGCAATCATACACATACACATATATTTGGGATGGGCAGTGGAGAAGCAGGCTTTAAACATGCCTGTGATAATCCTTCAAAGTCTTATAGGTATATATTAACATACTTCCACTCTTCTTTTCAGTTGACTAGCTTCTGTGGTTTTTTCATTTTAGGCAAAAACGTACATACATATTGACATATAGATAATAGACATAAGCAGATTTATATCAGCATACAATACATTTACAATGGTTGATTCTTAACATTTTCAGAGATCTCTACTTCAAATGCACCACCACCACCTTGCTCCTCTTCATCTATCTCTATGTGGGTTTGGGTTTTTTTGTTCATTTTTTTTTTTAAGATAAGGCTAAAACAAACCTGATAAGTCACCCTCACTAACATTTTAGTGGTGATATTTTTCAGGAGGGATTTGAATTTTATTAAGGGACTATTGTAAAAGAAAAAAGAAATCTCTTTATTGTTTTGTGGGGTCTTTTGTTTATTTGTCTGTTTCATATTTCAACTTTGAAAGGGCAGAAATTCAGGTCTTCAGAGACAGAGCCACCCTCACGTTACAGTAACATGGAGGCTTTGTTCCAGTTTTCCTACTGCTGCAGTTGGTATTTTAAGAAAGACCTGAGGTTCATATATGTAAACACAATTCGTAATTCTTCTCTTAGCATCAAGTCAAAACAGCTGAAAAATGCCTGGCTTTCCTTCTCCAGACTCCAAGCCCCAAATCCCCATTCAATCTATAACCCCTTTTTTGTTTCTCTTTCTCTCTTCAAGATTAAAGTTCGCCTTTGGTGTTCATGCTTTCTTTACCATATTGCATGTATATAGACATCAACCTGTGGTTGGGTCTATGTGAGGAAGCACTCTACCAAGAACGGTGTGGGTTCCACACTGTCTAGAGAGGATCCAAGTGGAAAAATCTGCTTGTGCACTGAGTTTGTCAGATAAACTCTCCTAGGTGGCTACCTGGTCATCATGCACACTCTGGGTTCCTTTAGGATGGTGCAAGCTATGGTGAGTAAATATATAATCGGAGCAAGGAAACAGAAGTAAGATATGTTTTACTTCCCTGAGTCAATGCCAAGTACTTCCCTAAGTAAATGCTTTTAGGAAGAGATCCAACATTATATAACTATAATGTTAAATCTAGTAAATAGGAAAGAAAAATATACAGCCTATGAAAATTAATTAGTTTTTAAATTGGAGGATAAAAGTTCACCCCCCATTCATTTCTGTTGAACTTCTAAACAATTAAACTTCACATGCATAATTGACAGCAAAAATTGTTGAAAAGTAAGAAACACTATCAAGAATATTAATACATCTCTACTTTGTTCAAAATCTTAGTAATATAAGTGTGCTTGGTTAATCTTGTAAAGATTTTATAAGATGAGAATTAGGCCCAATGTGCCTATTTTCTAAATCCTACTGACAAAGCTGAATTCAGCTCATTTACTTCCCCATGAATTATTGGATCACGAGTTAAACATGTTTATTGAAATATTTTAATAGTGAATTTAAAGACATTTATAATTAAAAGGAAAATGTAGGTGTTAGTAACCTCTCCTCCTCCTCCTTTTAAAAATTTCTTCCATGTGGAAATAGAAAAAAAAAAGAAACCGTAACTTTAAGCAATTATAATAAATTAGCATAGTTCATGATTAGAGTAGCCTTCTGATTGATCATATGTTTTGAACTTAATTTCATCATCTTTTTTTTACAAGTACACACGTGCTGTGAGATAACAATCTTCATTTCTGCTTGCTTCTAAAATCTATTATCTTCTGATGTTGTATAAGCCATCTCAATTTTGATCCATGATGATTAGGAAGATACATAGAATCCACTTAATCTATCACCTTTTAAAAAATTCTAACCGTGGCCTGCCAAGAGTAGCCTTGGAGTTCAGAGGCTGATACAAACTCTTCTTTACTATTTCCTTAGGACACACTTCAGTCAATGCCAATTTCACCTTCCTGGAGTGACCAGAAGGCTTGTCCCTCCCTGAGCCTTTCTCCTTCATTTTCTACTGGATTTCCTCCAGGTATTGGCCTTGACCTCTGCTCTTGAGCTTACAAAGTCCATCAAAGTTTCCTGCCCTGGAACTTACTATCTCAAGTCCCCTCTGACTTCAAATCCTCCCCCATCGTATCGTAAGCTCTTTGAGGACATGGACTTTACATATTCTTCTCCAAATCCCCAATTCCTACAGTTGCGCTTGGCACACAATAGATATTTAATAAACATATGTTCAGTGAATAAATTCTCACAGGCATTTTTAGAGTAACTAAAAGAACTTTCTCCTGCTAATATTGATCACTTTGCTTAAAGACCACAGGGAACCTAAATGGAAAAGACAAAGAAGGTGAAGAAAACAGAAAATCCCATCCTACTAGAATAATAAACCACTCCTGGAAAGGGAGCCATCGGCCAGCATCTGGGAAGATAGAATGGGTGCTAATTGGGTGTGGGCATGTTGATTGATCACATCTACACCACAAACCAAGATGAAGTTGCATATCTGAAATCTGAAAACAGAGCTCAGTGGAAAATGCATTAGGGTATGAGCATTTGGAAAAGAAAATTGACAGACATGAGATGAATAGCCTTTCAAAAAGATGGCATCACTATCAGAGGCCATGTGGCTGCTACAGAGATTAGGCCAAGATATTATCCTAGTCAAGTAATAAAGAAGCCACATCACAGAAAGGCGAGCTCACATTAATTTCCAACTATTGCAGTCTTCCTAAACAGGGGCTCCTTCTCTTCCTAGGCTCTGAATTAGTTTACATTTAGGAAAAATATTTTGGTAGTGGGAGGGAGAAATCACTAAAACTATCCTTTGCATTATAAGTTGTGGAGAAGTATTTGAACAGTGTTATACAAAAACAGTCTTTCTCCCAGTTCATCAAATTCATTTCACCTCAAGGACGCTCACTGGTACATGGAAAGGAAATATGATATATAGAAGGGAATCTGGCCAATGGGGTGATTTGCTTAGTAGTCTGTTGGTAATTGAAAGGGTAGTTCAGGTGACTGCAGTCTGATGTTGATGGGTGGGCTTCAGAAGGTCCCTATACCTTCTGAAATGATAGGCATATCAAAAAGGACAAACCTCTATTTGAACCATAACTTCCTTCTAAGGAACTTGAATCTGTCAAAGGGAACCACGAGGTCTCAGAAAATGCTTGATGCTGCTTACAGAGCAGGTGGCCCCTTTGTTGGGCTAAGCACCTGGATTCTTTCTTTCAATATTTTTTTGGGGGAAAAAGATCCATGGTTTTCATCAGATACTTATCTGTACACAGAGGCAAAGAAATTGAGAAGGAAAGGAACTAATAGAGAGGAAAATTTTTTTTAATAAGTAATACTGAATATTTCTGGACTCTCTTGGTATTTTTTGTTTTTTAAATCTCCGTGTGTCTCTTTTTTTTTAATAACAAAGACAGATCAACATCTCCAGGAAATTAAGATTCTTTTTTGGCATTTCCTCTTTTTCTTCTTTCTAGATATTTGTGCTTTGACATCGCTGCAAAGATCTTTTCAAAGCCAAGATGACTCATTCCTTTCCTTGAATTTTTCAATTTTGAAAGACAAATTCTCAGCCTTTTCTTTTTGAAACTCACCTCACAAATTTTCATTAGGGTCTTGGCTCACAAGAAACCCAAGTGGATAACATGTGCTCCTTGAGTGTCAGCAAATGGCTAGTATGTGAGTTTATGAAGGGTTTAAACCTGTCTTAAGCCAATTGGCTCATTACAACTTTTAGATTATTTGTTATAGTTATTGGTTGTTACCAGTAGAGGTAGTTGAAGGTTAATATCTACAAATTTGTCAACAGTGTATAATGAAAGTCAGTCCTGGACCAAAAGTCTGCCATATATACATTTATTAAACAAATGTTTACTAGCAAGTGGGCACGAAACAGGATAAAACCGTTGATACAAACTCTTCTATAAATTCTTTGAAATCCCAGTTCTCTGTACTCTGAAGAGGTTTGAACACAAGTTGCATAAGAGGTCCGTGTGATACTGACACAATATTCTGGAGGCAGGAACATTGTAGAGGCAGTAACTTTAGGGATCATCCTTTGGAATACAAATTACTAGAGTCTTATACCTTGTTCATACAATGGGGAGGGAATCTTCTAAAATATTTTTTCTAATACATATATCACAAAGCCACTAATTCTGCCAATGAGTGAACACAGTTTTTAACCTTTGTTGTACTGATTAGCAAAGTCTTTGGCGTTGACGGAAGACAAAGACATCTGTAGCCCTTGTGGTATAGCTGCTTCTGGGGTGCAGCCTTCCTTAAACGCGAAGAGGTAACCCCAAAATTGTGAATTTCTGATTAAGGCACTGACTACTCTAGAGTCGAGCTCAAATTAAAACAAATGTGTCATCAGGTTGTCAAGGCTGAAGTGCTTTACAATAATACACAGATGTCACAGCAGCCACTTAAGCTTTTCCATCATTCTTGAGACATGCGCACATGACCTCTTCTAAGCTAAAGCGGCTTCTCTGCACCTCATGCAAAGAGCAGCTTTGGGGGAGTTGGGAGATTAGAAGGTTTAGTTGAAGGAAGGTTGCCCAGAGTTAGGGGGCAGTACCACAGCTTCAGAGCCAAGAAGAGGAACCTATCGGGGTCCACTCAGCAAGAAGGGCCCTGAATGTTAGCCCTGGCGGCTTAATGTCCAAACAAGTTCACATTGTAACATACCTAACATGGCTGGTCGCCTTCCTCAGAGATTAGCTCCCTTTCTGACTGGCAATTTCTGGCAACAGAGCTTTCCACCTTCTCTGTCATCTAAAATCATAATCTTGGTACCTTTCCTCTCTGCGTTTTCACATCCATTCCATCCCAATGCCTGTCTGGTATCCCTTTATGGTATTTCCCAAACTACAACATCATTTGTGGGGCCCAGTGCAAAATAAAAATGCAGCACCCCTGTTCGAAAAGCAGAAAAAAAGATACCGTGAAAGGAGCTAAGCAGTCTTTCCCTCTCAATCTGTCCTGGTGTTTTTTCATTTGTGATTCAATGAAGCACTCCCTCAACATAGGGTCACTCAGGGCTTCCCTAGTGTTGCAGTGGTTAAGGATCGCCTGCCATTGCAGGGGACACGGGTTCGAGCCTTGGTCCAGGAAGATCCCAAATGCCGCGGAGCAGCTAAGCCTGTGAGCCACAACTACTGAGCGTGCGCTCTAGAGCCCATGCTCTGCAACAAGAGAAGCCACCGCAATGAGAGGCCCGCGCACCACAATGAAGAGTAGCCCCCGCTCGCCGCAACTAGAGAAAGCCCGCGTGCAGCAATGAAGACCCAACGCAGCCAAATAAATAAATAAATAAAAACATAGGGTCACTCAGTCCCCGCCCCATGACTACTAGCGGCCAGGTCCACTGTCCCATTAGCTGCTGGATCACATTCCAGGCCCCAGGTGGGATCAGGAAATCCCCAGTGGACGATGACCCATAAGATTACAACCTGTGTGCCAGGACATGCTTCGTGGCTAGGTGGGAGAGGGACAAGGGCTTGCTCCCAGGGAGTTACCCACTGAATATGTCGTGGCCCTGCCAGCTGGGGCTGGGCCTCGGCCTCCAGGCCCCTCTGTGACATGCTGCAGAGCATGCATGGCCATCTGTAACCCTCTCCATGCCAGCAGGAGGCCCCACTGGGGCAGAGGGTGGCAGTGATCACTAGGCCAGGGCAGGGAAAGGAAGCTGGGCACAGCCAAGGATACCAAGGGCGGGGCGTGAGGCTGGTGGTCGAGAACCCACCCTGGGAAGATGAGGAGCCTTGGGGAGGTGGACAGGATTACTGGGGAACAGTGGCTCCACACATCCAAAACATGCTTCATTGCCCCATCAGATTTCACTTACAGAACACAGATTGAAAGATAAAATTGTTAAGAATTTTAAGACAGTGACCGCAGAGCATTAAACCCCAAGCAGGGTCCTTTTGACCGTGGGGCCCTGTGATGGTTAATTTTATATATGTCCACTTGACTGGGTCACTGGGCGTCCAGCTATTCGGTCAAACATTATTCTGGGTGTTAGTGTGAGAGCGTTTTAGGATGATATTAACGTTTAAATCTGTAGACGGAGTAAAGCAGATTGCCCTCTCTAATGTAAGTAGGCTTTATCCAGTAGGTTGAAGTTAGAATAGAACGAAAAGGCTGCCCGTCCTCTGCGTAAAAGAGGATGCATCCTGCATGACTGCCTCCAAAATGGGACATGAGCTTTTTCCTTTTCAGACTCTGCCTGGGTCTTAAACCTGCTGGCCTTGGGACTGGAACTACATTAGTGGCTCTTCCGGGTCCCCAGCTTGCCAGCTCACCCTGCAGATTTGGGGACTTAGCCTCCATAAAAGCATGAGCCAATTACGTATATTAGCCTATTGATTCTGTTTCTGTGGAGAGCCAGACTAATACAGGCTCTACGTGACTGAGCGCTCCCCTGTAAAGCCTACCTTGGGTATCTTCCATACCCTTCAGTTTCTTTTGATTCCCACCTTTGCAAGGTGAGCTCAGACCTTTGTCTCTTCTTGGGAGCCCTATGCCAGAGCTCCCAGCTAATCTCTCATTTGGGGTACTTCCCTGTCAGAGTCTCACAAATAAAATCAATCATTGCCACCCTCTTTTAAGAAACATCCCATGGTTCTCCTTTATCATAAACTTCCTTAATTACATTAACACTTTGGGATCTAGCCTCAATGTAAATTTTCCCTCAATATCAGCCATTTGCCCTCATTAATTTTATTTCCTTCATACTTACATTTGGGTACAGGGGTCATTTCCACCACGATACTTTTGCCCATATTTTTCTTCAAACCTGAAATGAAGCCTACTGCTTTTTAAGGCCCAATTTAAGCTATTTTTTCTTTCATATAGCCCATGAGAAATCTACCTAACAGCAGTTTACAATGGACTAACCTTCTTGGATCTCCTGTACTTGACCCCTTCCCTCACCTGTATTTATGCATTTCTTGTATCTACTGTCATAAGCTTTGGCATGTATTTTTCCCACAACGTGACTACAGGTTATTCATAGATGCCATGGTACATGGATCATGTTTCCTAGGATGATATTATGTTCCTATTAGGAGCTCAAAGGATGTTCTTGAAAGAATGAATGGATGAGTTAATTATTGCTCATTGTAGTAGCTTGAATGGTGCCCCCCCCCCAAAGATATATCCACATCCCAACCCCTGCACTTGTGAAGGTGACCTTATCTGGAAAAAGTTTCTTTGTAAATGTAATTAAGGATCTTGAGATAAGAGCATACTGGATTATCCAGCGGGCCCTAAATCCAAAGACAAGTGTCCTTTTAAGACACAGAAGAGGAAAAGACACAGAGAGAAGAAGAAAAAGACAGGAGACAATAGACACACTGATTGGAGTGATGCATTCACAAGCCAAGGAATGCCTGAAGCCACTAGAAGCTGGAAGAAGAAAGGAAGAATTCCCCCCTAGATCCTTGAGGGAGCACAACCCTGTCAGCCCGATTTCAGAATTCTAGCCTCCAGAACTGTGAGATAATGAATTTCTGCTGTTTAAGCCACCTAGGTTTTGGTAATTTGTTATGGGCAGCCTGAGGAAACTAACACATCCATCTTTCCCTTGGGCTGTTTGTAGAATTAGTCTCCATTGTATCTGTGTACAATAGTAGAACCATTTTTATCTTAGACACTAACAAGACAATTGCTGTAGGCACCTTGCATATGTACTGTTTGAAATGTTTAAAATCTCGGGTGCAAAGTTCCTCAGGCTCTTTCAAAAACTGCCATTCAAATTACATGATTTTTCAAGAATGCTGTCTTACTCTAATAGTCAAAAATGCCTCATGTGTATTCTAAAACCTTTTATTTTGAGATCATTGTAGATTCACATGTACATTCACATGTAGATACCCAGTTGGTAAAATCAAATGGTAACATCTTACAAAATTATAGTGCAATGTCACAACCAGGATATCAACATGGATACAATCCAATGATCTTATTCAGATTTCCCCAATTTTAATTGTACTCATTGGTGTGTGTGTATTTAGTTTATATAATTTGATCACCTTTATTGGTTCACGTATCCACCACCTCAGTCAAGAAACAAAAGTATTCTTCTGCTGCAAGGATCCCTCAGATTGCCCTTTTATAACCATACCCACCTCCTTATGTCCCCACCCCCAACTACCCTTGAGGATAACAAATTGGTGAATCGCAAGAGAATTATGCTGAGTGAAAAAAGTCAATTCCAAAAGGTTATATACCATATGATTCCACTATATAACATTCTTGAAATGATAAAATTACAGAGATGGATAACAGGTTAGTGGTCGCCAGGAGGTGTGTATTCTCTTGAAAGTAAAAGTTATTTAAAATTTCTCAGGGGACTTAAAGTTGTCCTATACAGCAAATTAATTTTTTGATTCAGTAAATATTTAGGGAAATCTTTTGTTCGCCTAACATTATTTTGACACTGGGAATACTCAATCCTTGCCTTGGGAAATGCACTAAAATGTCAAATGAGAAGACTCTCATTATATGGAATAATATGTTAAGCCCTTTGGTGGGGAAAATGACCCACCATGTATGAGAGGCTCAAAGAGAGACAGGATATAACTGAACAATAACAACAACAACAAACAAACAGACAAACTGTTGATGGAAATAATAAACAATCTATAATAGGAATAGAAAAGAATTTTATTTGAGCCAAACTGAGGGCTATAGCCCAGGAGACACAGATTCAAGAAACACTTGAATTGTGTTCCATCGGACTACAAATTGGAGGAGGTTTATAAAGGCAAAAATCAGAAGGTTACAGTTAGTTACATGAGTTATAGTTGGAGCTGGCAAGAAGTAAGAATGCTGGGACTTCCCTGGTGGTCCAGTGGTAAAGAATCCACGTTACAATGCGGGGGAACGTGGGTTCGATCCCTGGTCAGGGAACTAAGATCCCACATGCAGCGGGGCAACTAAGCCCATGCAACACAACTACTGAGCTAGAGCCCACGTGCTGCCAATTACAGAGTTCACGCGCCCTGGAGCCTGCACGCCACAACTAGAGAAGAGAAAACCTGCACCCCACAACTAGAGAGAAGCCCGAGCTCCACAACAAAAGATCCCGCATGCCTCAACAAAGATCCCACGTGCCGCAACTAAGACCCGATGCAGCCAAAAATAAATTAAATAAATAAATAAATCTTTAAAAATAAGGTTGCAGCTGGCAGCTGCTAGCAGATATTATTTTGAGAACAGCTGGTGGTGTCCTTGAATTCGATACAGTTTGGAAAATTCAAGTTATCAGTGATGTAGTAACATGTCTGAAACCACAGTGGGCACCTAGCTCTATTATGAATGCCTGAATTGCAGTTATTCTATTTGAGATGCATTCTTTTCTGTAATGGTTAAAGCAGATGTACAATGCCTGTTTTACAGACCATAAGACAAACCGTGCTAGGTAGCATAAAGTTCAAGCCGAATCTTGTATAAGCCAGAATGACTTCCCCATACCTCAGTATGTGAAAATTTCTTCCATCAAAACAAACAAACAAAAAAATGAAAAGGGATGGGATTGAAGAACAGGTACAATGGTGGTTACGTAAGAAATAAGTAAAAGTTCTGTCTCCAGTAAGGAACTGTGAGAAACTGTGAGAGAATTCGGGAGATGAGTTAAGGATGTGAGAGAGTAAATAGTTTAGGTTAAGATACACGTGCAGACAATTAGTAATAAGCCATGTGGCCTCTGGATTCCTGGAAAAGGGTAAATGCACCATTGATGAGCTTGACCACTTAGGTCTACCATTGGTGATGGAGAGATGATAGTTCTGCTGGGTTGGATAGAGCCATGAGGTGTCATCTCCTATGAATCAGACAAGCTGTACATAAAGCAGTGGTACAGAAAACAACTGAACAACAGAGCCTTACAAAGATGAGTCCCAAGAGTTTTAGGGAGAACCAAACAAAGTAAGGCCGTGCAAAGTTCCAGGACAACTGGCAGTCTGAACTGATAAGCAGATATCTCATCAAAGTTTTGCAGGCAGATCAGAGGGACGGTGGGTGAGGGCATTTAAGAATTCCCTCATTCTTGGGCTTCCCTGGTGGCGCAGTGGTTGAGAGTCCGCCTGCCGATGCAGGGGACATGGGTTCGTGCCCTGGTCCGGGAAGATCCCACATGCCGCGGAGTGGCTGGGCCCGTGAGCCATGGCCGCTGAGCCTGCGCGTCCAGAGCCTGTGCTCCACAACGGGAGAGGCCACAACAGTGAGAGGCCCACGTACCGCAAAAAAAACCAAAAACCAAAATCAAGAATTCTCTCATTCTCATATGGCAAATGAGTTTTACCTCCTATACTAAAAACTATACTAAATGTTTTCCACTACTAAAGAAAAAAACGTTGTCAGGGAATTGTTATTGTTTTCATTTAGGGGGTGGAAACTGGCTTGGACAGAGTAAGCAACTTGCCTAAGGTCACCTAGCTGCTAGTGATAGAGCCAGCATCTAAATTCATCTGTCTGACTCCAAATCCAGCCCAACTCTCCCATCTCAATGATTCGGTCAGGGAGGGGTGTCCTGGAGGTACAGAAGAGAAACAGAATTTGGGAAGGTGACATTATTTTGGAATCTATAGAAACTGAAGGTTAAATTCCCCACTCCTGGCTTTTTAAAGTCAAGTGAGCAATTTCCCTGGCTTTTGTTTCAGGAATAGAGATGGAAATTTTGAGTATTGGATAGAACTCCACAAAATACCAGATGCTATATTTGAGCAGAACTTCTCTGAGTAAATAAATTACGCTTAAAAATATGTACCAAAACTCAGTGAGGCCACAGCAGTTCTACAAGAAACATTTCAAAATAAAAGTGCAAAAAATGAACAGGTTAGGGACTCATAAATATCCTTTCATATTTAATCAGGATACAAGTTCAGAACTCAGATGTGGTATCTTGGTGGTGGGGGGGTTGGTATTGAAGAAACTGCAATAGAAATTGACCTAAAATTAAATGCGGCTCATGAAACAAATTTTAGTAGGTAGACTGATTCCCTTCCCTATCTAGGTCATAGGTATATCAAGGAAAGGCATTTTGCACATACAGCCTTGCACAAGTCATACAGACTATAGGATTTGAAAGTCAATGGCATGGTCTGGGATTCCAGTGTTTCCAACTAATTCTTTGGACAGGTGATATTGAAATGAGTAACATTAGGAAAAAGGTTCAACAGATTTAAGAGTGTATAAAACTACGTGAAAAGAACACACAAAGATGGCAGCAAAGCATGGAATAGGTTTTGTTTTGTTTTATTTTGTTTTGCTACTTGTATGTTTCTTAGACCTGCTGTAATCACATGGGATTTTGACCTCCTGGAGTGTTGCTGAATTATGTTTAGTGGCCACTAAATCCACTAGAGAACAGGTCTTAATGCAATACTATCCATTGGATGATATTTTGTTACACATATTCCTGTGGCTTGGCCCTTCAAAGCAAACAATGCATTACAATTTAACGTAACTAGAGATCTTAATGTTTAATAAAAATACCACAATCACAGTGAATCCTTTTGTGCTTAGAGAAAAGGGTTCTCATATTCAGTTCTTAATCAAGGACTGAAGTTACAGACTGAAGCAATTATGTTTTAGGAAAATACAAAGTTTGTTCCGTATTTGTTCAGTTGCTTCTTCTCAGAGGATTTTCTGATAGATTTTTTTTTTTTAATGAGATGTGGAAAGAAGTGTTTTTAGGTGACTTTATGTGAGGCTTATTCATTCATTTAATTAGAATTAGGGGTGCAGCCACATTTTCCCATTTGCTCTGTAGCAGTAAAAAAAAAAAAATTTTTCTCCCAAGGTCTGATAAATATATATTTTAAAATACCTCATAGACTATGTGAGTATTGTGTACATGCAAGATGTGTGTTGTTTCTGTGTGTGTGTGTGTGTGTGTGTATGTGTGTGTATTTAGGCTGATCTCTGGCTTCTGTATCTTTGCTTGGCATTACAAACAGGTAACATTGCCATATAAGACTTCAAAAAGTATTTTTTAGATTATGATGCTGAGTCAGACATTTTTCTAGCAAGTAATGTTTTATAAAACAGAATAATAAACTATTCTTCTGAAGAAACCGCTAGTAATCTTAATAATTGTTTATAATACACACTCGTACTTACTTTCAGGGAAAGGGAAGTTTCTTTGCAGTCATGATTACAATACATATTTTAGATGTGGGTTACCATATTCAGTATATTATTTAATATGATTTATAACCAAGACAAAAATGCCAAATTTTCCCACACTGAAAGATCTATTAAAAGATCTAATCCAAACCAGAATTTCCTAGGGAGTAGCAAAAAGATATCATTAAAAAAAATCCAAAATTTTATGGTCTCTATAATTTTCTTGTATGTTGCTAGAAAAGCAGTAATAGATGGAAAACTAGAGTACTTCTTTACGTAAAAATACATTTGTTATAATGATTTCATTGTATCTTACATATGTTTCATGGTAAATTAAACCACTTATTTTGTATAGACTGTGTTACTTATGGACCAAATACAGTGTCATGAAATCTGTGGGCTTGCTAGTTTTTCGGTTTTTTTTTTTTTTTGCGGTACGCGGGCCTCTCACTGTTGTGGCATCTCTCATTGCGGAGCACAGGCTCCGGACGCGCAGGCTCAGCGGCCATGGCTCACGGGCCCAGCCGCTCCACGGCATGTGGGATCTTCCCAGACCGGGGCACGAACCCGTGTCCCCTACATCGGCAGGCGGACTCTCAACCACTGCTCCACCAGGGAAGCCCTTAGCTAGTTTTTTAAGCGATACTATTTTGCTTATCTGAGGTATCTAGAGTAGTCAAACTCATAGAAATGGAATGCAGAAGGGCTGCAATGGATTGGAGAGACAGGAGGAGGAGGAGTTATTGCTTAATGGGTCCAGAGTTTCATTTCTTCGAGATGAAGAGTTCTGGAGGTGGGAGGTAGTGCTGATTGCACAACAATGTGAATGTACTTATCCGCAGACTGTACACTTAAAAACAGTTAAAATGGTAAAATTTTATGTTAAAATGGTAAATGTATCTAAGGAAAGGAAAGGAGGGGAGTTTAGGGTGAGGCATTTAGGCAAAAGTCCATCTGACTCATTCAACACAGGCTGAGAGAAAGAGAAGTCAGGAAATTTGGAGTCTTTACAGAGACAACTAGGATTAAACTTGGCTCAACTGATGACACGTTTAGCTTGGCAGGAAAGGAGTTGGTAGGATGAGAGGGTAACACTGGTGTCCCATGTCTTATACCTATAGGCTGGAGGAAGTTTGAGAGTCCTGAATGCACACTTCTGTAAACATTCTGAACAACAGTTTTTAAGCCACACCTGGGTGTGGTATTTAACTTAGTGTAGGTATCATATTTGACACTTTAACTCTTGTTTTTATTAGTCTACCTCTGTTTCTTCCCTCCCCCTGATATTCTTTAAAAGCTAGGAGAGTTCCTGGCTATCTCTCTACAAGTTTGACTTTACGATCCAGTATAAGCATGCTTTAATATTTTAATGTCATCCCACTCCTAGGACTGGTCAGCTGGCATTTATGCATGTATGTATGTACGTATTTGTTTATTTATTTTTACTTTGTCTTTTTACAAACCTTTTCCTCCATGTTTCAGTAACTTATCACTACATTAAAAAACTACCAAAAAACTTAGCAATTGAAAACAGCAACAAACAATGATTTCTTGGGCTTCCCTGGTGGTGCGGTGGTTAAGAATCCGCCTGCCAAGGCAGGGGACACGGGTTCAAGCCCTGGTCCGGGAAGATCCCACATGCCGCGGAGCAACTAAGCCCGTGCACCACAACTACTGAGCCTGCACTCTAGAGCCCGCGAGCCACAACTACTGAAGCTCGCGCGCCTAGAGCCCATGCTTCGTAGCCATGGCAATGAGAAGCCTGCACACCACAACGAAGAGGAGCCCCTGCTCGCCGCAACTAGAGAAAGCCTGCGCGCAGCAACCAAGACACAACGCAGCCAAAAATAAATTAAAAAAATAATAAATTAAAAGATACAAAAACAATGATTTCTCAAGATTCTGTGGGCTGGCTGGTTCCCATGTGGTATTGTCTGGGGTCACTCGTGCGGTGCACTCAGCAAGGAGCTTAGCTGGGACTGGACTACACAGATGACTTCACTCATCTGCTGATTCTGCGTGGCTGGATGGTATGGGTCTAACTAGGCCTTTCCTCCACTAATGCTTCTTGTTGTTTTTTAATTTTATTATTATTTTTTTGGCTGTGTTGGGTCTTCGTTGCTGTGTGTGGGCTTTCTTTAGTTGCAGTGAGCGGGGGCTACTCTTCGTTGTGGTGTGTGGGCTTCTCGTTGCAGTCACTTCTCTTGTTGTGGAGCACGGGCTCTAGGCGTGTGGGCTTCAGTAGTTGTGGCTCGCGGGCTCAGTAGTTGTGGCTCACAGGCTCTAGAGCGCAGGCTCAGTAGTTGTGGTGCACGGGCTTAGTTGCTCTGCGTTGGCCTCTCTTTCTCTCCACGTAGTTTCTTCTCGTTCAGTAGCCTGGTCTGAGTTTCTTTATGTGATGACTGGATCCTAAGAAAATGGAAGCTTCAAGGCCCAGAAGTCACACAGCAGCACTTTAGCTGCATTCTGTGGGTCAAAATAAGTCCCAGGGCCAGCCTAGTTTGCAGAGGAGGGACACAGACTCTACGTAAAAGTGGCATGAATTTACAGGAATGGGAGGAATGTTGGTGGCAGGCAGTCTACTACTCCATATACAGATAACTGATGCCAAATGAAATATTCTGCTTGAGAATGGGTCCAATTAATATTCTGAGGCTTTTCATCAAGTTTAACCTTTAGCAATATTATATAATCTTCATGTGGGAAATAGTATAGTATAAATTATAGTTTTATATAAAACCTTGTACCCATGGAAGAGAGAGTTAATTTTCTTTTTAAGTATAGACAAGAGTGAGCTTTGAGGTTTGAATTTTGGGCATGTGGGTTTGAATCTTGGCTCTGCCACATACTAGCAGCAGGATTCTGGACAACTTTCTCTTTCCGTCATGCACTTTTCTTCTCTGTATTTATAGGATTATTGTGAGGATTATATGAGTAAATAAAGTGCTTAGGAAAGAGTCTGGCGCAAAACAAATAATAATAAATATCATCTTTAAAAATATAAATTATCATTACCTATTATGTAACATAGCAACACTTCTTTGGATTAAGCCTCTTGGAGCTGCAAAGTTTTCTGTAGTCTTACTAAACGCAATCACTAATCCTGACTATTTCTCCTGCCTCCCCACCTCTTGCCAAGTAAAAAGGTAGGTGAGAAAACTGGCTGATTAACAGCTGCTCTAAAGAAGTGATTTACCAACTTTTAAACATTGCAATTCCTATGAAAAAATATAATTTACATTGTAGGCCAGGACACTGTAACCTATTCAACCACACTTAACACTGTACAAATGTGTCATGAGACAATACTTATCCTCAAGTTGTGCTGTGAACTCTGATGTTTTTTGTTCTATTCTATTTCAGTGAATCAACAACAAAATGTTGGTTGTGACCCACTATTATTAATTTCATTACCTACTGAAGGGTTCTAAGTTACATATTATGGTCATTGGATATTCAACACACTTTCAGTCCAGAAATTGTTTCAAGTGTGGTGCTATAAGAATATAGCATATGTCATTTTCATACAGGCCAATTTGGTTATGGAGCAAAAAACTTTTTTCACAAATATGGCCTGACCTCCCTAATCAAGAGGCTTCTAAATTCTTTCAGTGGGACCTGAGGAACTAGGGGAGGCATGGTGACAGTACATGTTGTATTTTGGTATCATAAGAAACAAAGTGCCTTGTTTGTTTGGAGCTAGATGGACTAGGCTGGAATTCCAACTTCACAACTTACTACTTATATGTTTGAACAAGTGATTTAAACTCAACTTTGGAGTCTTGGTTTTTTGATTTGCTAAAGCAAAATACAGATCATATTGACTTCGGTTGAGTTGTGAGCATTAAATTAGAACACATTCCCAAAGGCCCATCAAGGTCCAAGCAAAATAAGGCTCTCAGAATGCATTTATTGCTTCCTCCTCCTACCATGGAACACAAACTTCCAAATTCATAGCTATTACTTAAGTTCTGTGTTTTATATTTTTGCAGGAAAGTTAAGACTTGGTAGAAGACTATGGTTAGACCCTATTATTTCTTTAATGCAATTTAATTTCTACAACGATGTGTTGTTTCAACATTCTACCTAATAATAGTTAATGATGAGAGTTATAGTTATTAATTATTCTGGAGTATGTATCGGAATTACGAAACTATTTTGTGTTCTCAAGTTTTGGATAGTGGGACTTGGATTGACTTCTCAATTAACAGCACAATCGTGGGAAAAGGTGGGTACAGGAGAAAAACATTTCTAACTGTCGGGTTCCTAAATAAATGAAACAAAAGTGAGGTGCAAAATACAAGCACTACCTTTCTCCTTGGGTCAGACATTTGGGGTTACCAACGTTCTAGCGCTCCGACAGGTAGTATTTTCACCGTCGGTTAGTTAGCTTTTAAGGAGTCAAAAGGAACTCGCCTACGACCTTACGTTGATATGACCGTCTCGTATACCCTAGCTGGTGGACTTCTAGAATGGGACTGATTACTTTAAAATTTCTTCCTTTAAGGTGGGGATTATGGAAGTGTGGGTCAAGGCGGCGTGTGGTAGGAAGAGACGATACCTATTTGCCCTCTTCTGGGGTGCGGCCGGCCGCCGCCCCTGCGGCTCCCACGTGGCAGGTCCCGAAAGCGCAGCGCAGGCGGGGGGCGGGGCCGCAGGGCCCTCCCTCTCCGCTCTACGGCCCTTCCCTCCGGCCTGCGGGGCGACCGTTCGGTCCTCCACCGCCAGGGGGCGGGCGCGGCTTCCCGGCGGCGGGGCCCATTGGTCGCGGCGGGGAAGCGAGGGAGGCGGCCCAGCGGCTAGCTGGCTTCCTCTTGGCCACTCGCGGGGGTGAGGGGAAGCCGTAGGAACCCGGGAGGAAGCGGAGGAGCGAGCGGGAGGCGGCGGTGGCTCCTGTCGACCTCTGGCAAGACTGACCGCAGGGAGGCCGAAAAGCGGGCACGCGCGGCGGAGAGGCGGGCGGAAGGCCGGTGAGACGCACGGGGAGGCGGACGGAGCCGCGGCCGAGGGCGGGGAGGATGGAGGGAGGCTGGGGGCAGCCGGGCACCCACCTTCACCTTTATCCTCTGCTCACCCCGCGACCGCCGGTCCGGCGTGTGCCCGGGCGTACTCGGGTCGTCGTGGCGCGTCCCGCCGAGGGCAGGGCGCGGCAGGACCAGGGCACCAGAGCGTGGTTGGCCGGGGGTCCGGGCCGCCGCCCCCGCGCGCGCATCCCCAGTACGGCGGCCAGTCCGCGGAGGGCGGGGCGGCCACTGCACCTGGCGCTCCGGCCTGTGACTGGCACCTGGGGCGCGCGTCCGGCTCTGGGGCTCCCGCTCGTGTTGGAAATGGGGGCCGAGTGCTCTAAAGAGGCGGGGATGGAGTTGTAGGTTGCATTTGAACTCTGAGGAGGGCGGTCTTGGCTCACTTGTAAAGTTTTAGTGTCTTCTAAGTTGGAAGTACTTTTTATTTTTAAAACCTATGTCGGCCCATTGGCATTCGGTGTCATTGATGGATGTGCTGTTCGTTCCTTTTTTTTTTCTTTTTCTTGTTTTTTCCCCATTTGTTTGCCGCTGTCCTCACAGTTTCTACCATATGTTAAGATTTGTGACCCTAGATCTGAATGAGTGTTGGACTGACGTTGAGATTAAGATCTCCAGCTGTAATTTTTTGTGTTTTCATCATCCTCTACCTTTTGCTTTTTAAAATTTCGTGTCATACAAAACTATTTAATTGACAGAACCTTTTCTTTGTTTCTTTTTATTTGGCCTAAAAGAGTATGAATACAATGATCCTAGATATTAGATTGCTTACTAGGCACTGTGTCAAGTGCTTTCATATGCACATTTATTTCTTACAACCCATAGAGTAGGTCCGTTTGTGTATCTTTCCCAATTTTACTGAGAAATTATGAACTCCCATAGAGGTTGAGGTTGATGCTGACAGTAGATCCCAGACCCCTTGAACTCTTAACCACCTTTCAGGACTAACGGTATGCTGTCACATTTTACAATTTTACATGTAGGGAAACCTTAATGTTATTCATATAGTGCATCATTGAGTACCAAGGGATCTCCATTTAATTTAGAACATACAAGTCACTAACTCATGCCATTCAGCCAGAGATTGGCAGATTGGCAACCAGCATCCGGGTTGGTCATATCATTAACTATCTCTTTTTAAAGGCTGCCAGTCTCTTGAGTTCTCTGGCAGTTTACTAATTAAATCACAGGGTTTTTTTTTTTTTCCAGTGTACACAGGTGTGAGAAGCTTTGTTTCACAGATTCTGTGTAATGTTTTCTCAGCTCTTTAAAGACTAGCATTTCTTGATAGTAAGAAATAAAACGAGTTTCATGCAGTGATTCTCAACCTGGGGATCTCTCAGAATCACCCATAAATGAGGGTTTTTAAAAAGGATGCAGTCAGCCCCCCTGCCCCCCGCCCCGCCCCCAAATCCCCAATGGAGGGGGCTTCTGTTTAAAAGGGAGTCAAAATAAGACTGAGCACCATTGGGTTAAAGTGACTTTTTAAATAAACTTAATATATGTTACAATTAAAACAGAATTACTAACTAATCTTTTCATAATTAAAGAAGATACATTAAAAAGGGAAAAGTCACTGGAGAGAGGGTCAAAGGACAAAGAGATTGTTGAATGGTGAAAAGTAGTCCCTGTGGGGAATCATAAGAATGTTACTTTTTTTTTACCCCATATTTTAGGTCTTAAATGGGCAGTCTCAGTATTCAACAATTTTTACATTCATTTAGACATACGAGAGTGCCTATATGTGCCAGTAATTATAGGTAAGGTGGATACTGTGAATAAGGCAGCCTGGGCCCTCACAAAGCTAGTGGGTTGGCCAAAAAGTTCGTTCGGGTTTTTCCATAACATCTTATGGAACTTTAAAAGGTTTTGTGAATTTTATTCTGCTCCTAAAATAGAGCCAGCTGATGTTCTCTCAGAGGAGGAAATTGTATTCCACTGCCTCTAAATTTCCACAGTTTACCCCATCAGTATTCTTTCATTGTCTCCTTCATCGGCCTGTTTGTTTGATTCAAGCTATTTTATTACTTACATCTGCCTTATTTATAATCTAATTAATTTTCATCTGTTCATTATTTTTCTAGTCTCTGGTGAGTTTTTAAATTTCCTTTAAAAACTAAATTTAATCCACATAACATAAAATTTACCATTTTAAGTGTACAATTCAGTGACATTTAGTGCATTCGTAGTATTGTGCAGTCACTTCTGTTCTACAACGTTTTCATCACCCTAAAAGGGAACCTCATGTTCGTTAAGCAGTTACTCACCGTTCCCCAACCTTTGGCAACCACTAGTCCGCTTTCTCTGTCTACAGATTTATCTATTCTGAATATTCCATGTAAATGGAGTCAAAATAGGTGATCTTTTGTGTCTAGCTTCTTTTACTTAGCATTATGTTTTAGAGGTTCATTCATGTTGTAGCCTGTATCAGTACTTCGTTCCTTTTTATGGCTGAATAATATTCCATGTATAGACACATATTACATTTTGTTTAGTCATTCATCCATTGATGGACCCTGGTGGGTTTTTGTGTGCTAGTGAGAAAAAGTTATGTGGACGTCTGTAGCTATGAGTCTGCATTAATTTTCATCATAAGTTCTGCATGGCTCGTTTAGATAGTACCATGGTTATCAGGTGTGCTACTTGACTCTCCATACCGTTCAGCATCTGCAGTTAGTTGATCATTAAATGTGTATTGAAGGACCTGTGCTTGTATCGAAGGACCAAAAAATGAATGTTTTAATTGGTTCAGAAAGTTTTACACTAGAATCTTCTTACTACCAGTTCTTTGCAAATGGCTGCTAACTTGCACCTCCAGGGCCCTTGGGCAGACTCTGCTCCTCCATTTCTTCACATGAAAAGTTTGACTGACAGAATTATGTCTGCCCTGGTGCAGTGAAATTCTGCAGACTACTTAAAGACCGTATAAATGAAGTGAATATATAGGGGAATTCTAAAACATTCAGAATAGGAACCTGTAACATCCCATCTAATATAATGTAAAATATTATAGTTACATGAGGAGATGAAGATAGTTTACTAGTTATACTCCTGTAAATTTGTGCCTTTCGTCTCATTTTGTAGCGATTTGTGAACGAGACACTTCTTTATCCTGCATATGTTTAACTTCTTATAGTTAACATGTAGTTTTGTTTTTGCTGTTGTACTCAATAATGTCTGTTTCTCCCTCCCTTTCTTTCTTTCCATCTACCCATTCATCCATCTTTCTTTCTCCTCTTGGATGGTATAGTGTAGCATTAAAGTAGGTTACATTACAGCTGTTTAATCGACAGTTGTGGAGCTCTGAAGGAGCAGACAGAACAAAATGTCATTTTGTCTTGTTTTCTCTTTTTGGTATGTTTGTACTGTCAGTTACAGAAATCTGATCCCCATTTCATTTCTTCAACTGGATTATGACTTTTTAAGCAAAATTCTGCTTTGGTAGAGAGGAAACTGCAAGAAAATATTGGGACAGTTTTAGTTTTGCACTCTGTTGTAACCATTGCAAACAGGAGTTCTCTTTGCTCTGTTCCTCAGCACATTATTTCCAGATTTATTCACTGCCCACCTCTCCCTTCTCACCCCTGCAGGAGACCTGGCCCAGAGTCAGGTTGATTTCCATTCATTGTGAAGGAAAGAATGAAGATTCTTGTCCTGTGAATTTTTTTTTTTTTTTTTTTGCGGTACGCGGGCCTCTCGCTGCTGTGGCCTCTCCCGTTGCGGAGCACAGGCTCCGGACGCGCAGGCTCAGCGGCCATGGCTCACGGGCCCAGCCGCTCCGCGGCATGTGGGATCTTCCCGGAGCGGGGCACGAACCCGTGTCCCCTGCATCGACAGGTGGACTGTCAGCCACTGCACCACCAGGGAAGCCCTTGTCTTGTGAATTTTACCTTTGGGCTTTTTTGGCCTAGATCTGACTTACTCCCCACCACTACCCCAAACTTCTCTGTGTGTTTGGATTGGTGCACTGTTGGGCTGAAGTTCTCACATCTAAGCTGGAATGAGGATCGCCTGGGGAGTTTCGTAACCATGCAGGAGTTTTAATCCTCACTCCACGGGATTCTGGGCTCAGGAGTTTGCCTCGTAAAAAGCCCACTAGTAATTGTGGTGCCCATGGTGTGTGTTATTTTATAGTTAGGGATTCAAAGAACCAGATATGATGTTTCATTGAATCTAAGATCTTTGTAAGGTACACCATTATTTTATTATTTTTAACCACAAAAATGTGGTTTTGAGCCTCATCCTGATTTAAAACTTGTTAAAATAAGGGAAGTAGTGTTTTTCTTGGAATCAAAATACAGAGTGTTAGGTACCTGAGAAACCACAAGCTCCTCTTGTTATGGTAAAGGGTTATTACGAAGCTATGGGATAAAAGAATTATAATGTAACAATTCTTTAGACCTTTTACTTTGTAAAATTTGTTTATAATAGAGTTTAATGTGTGATGCCTGTACTTGACATAAGTTTGTAACGAAGATTATACTGATGACTTTGTTTTAAAATGCAAGGTAGCTGGATCATAGGGTGTAATGTACTCCAATTTGGCCCCATATTATTTTCATCCTACCCATTTCCAGTCTTTCACATGTTGGTATTTCAGATCAGGTAAGAAGTCTTATTTTTAAGCTTCTGTGTACTTTAGCGATTTCCATTTTGTAATCACAGTCCATTAAAATATTTACTTAATGTCACGTTGACATTATTGTGGCTTGATCATTTGATTTCTTTTTTGTCACTTATTTTCTGTTAGAGAGATCATAGCCCTCATCAGTGCCAGCTAGCCGGTTATATGCATATACACCAGCTACCTACTGTCCTATAATGAGTAGTTTTAGGATGTTGTGGTGGTAATTGGCATCAGCACCAAGTCTGGGTCAGAATAAACCTGAACGTTGCTTGCCATCTTAGATAGAAACACCATGGTGGTACATTGGGTCCTGAATGAGGGAATATCTGTAGATTAGGACAAATCTTTGCTCATCAATGAGAATCCATTGAAGAGCAACCCCTCCTGCTGTGGTGTTTCCTTAGTGACATCATTTTGGCAAACGAAATATTTTTGTCAGGAGAAACCTGCTTAACTATGTTAGATTTGGGATGGGGAAAGCTGAATACGTGTCCATTTAGTTTCTAATTACTTCAGGTATTGATATTTACAGAAAACATGGTTAAATGCCTGTTGATCAAGTGAAATATTTCAGAAATCTAATACCAAATTTCTGAAGAGGAAAGACTGTAGGTCTCTAGCAAATTCACATCACAGTGGTGGAAGGAGTTGTCCTCTGGAACTCTCTGTAGGGTGAACACTGTTGCAATAGTTCTGCTTTTAGAGGGTAGTGTGCATGTGGTCTGGCAGGCTTGATTACTTCTCCCTGCACTAGTCACTGGGGCCAAGTCAGGACAGGCAGGGCACTTGCATGATTAGCAGGGCTCTTTGCTAACTGGTTTTTAACTCGAGGGACAGGTTGGGATGACAGTTACAGTTTGTCGTGTCTCATTCTTAAGAGAATGAAGTTTTATCCAGCTGCTGCAGAACAGATGGAAGTTTTCTGAAGTGTTACTCTCTCCAGGCACTGCCAGGAGAAGCAGATAAAAACAAAGGATAGCAGATTATGCTGGGTAGACAGACTGTGGAGGAAAGCTAAGTGCACCCAGAACATTTTGCGGGGAAGGGTGGGGTGCCTTCTGGTTCATTTGTGCTTTTCCACAGTATGCTTTTAATTCTGTTTCTGAGGCCCAGTTAGATATTAATCCCTTTTTAATGTAATTTCAATGTGATGCTATTGTATTAAGAAAATAAGTGATGGTATTAGTTCAGAAAACTTATAAACCCAGGGTTAGATCATTCGTATCCCTCTCTTCTTAAGGTTTTCAATAGAACATTAACGTTTTCTTCTAAAAGATTTATTTATTGGTTCTATAGAGCCATTGTTTAGAAGTTTTTGGTCTGTTGCTCTGCAGTCTCACCTTTTTGAAGGCCACTTTGCAGGAGATTGGATACATTTACCTTTTCCTCAGTGATCTTTGGAAAAAGTGAATATATTCTTGGCATTATAGAATTATACAGATCTCCTCCTTTCTTTACCAAATACTTTGTTTTTAGCTCCTTTCCTTTTTTTTTTTAAATTTTCTTCTAGTCAAAATGTAAGATAAGTTTAAAAACCTGGGATACTTTTCTAGTTGTTATGTAGACGTCGAAAAATTTCCCTTTCACCATATAGGGTCATACTTAACACTTTTAAGTGTCTGACACATGTGTGTTAAAATGGTAGATTTTTAAAACATTCTCTAGGATTCTATATCAGAGTCTCCTACTAGAGCTAAAATACTGTTAAGGTAGTAATTGGATTTTTTTTCTGTTGCTTAACAGAAAACACCAAATTCTATTAAATTCACAATATTTATAACACAGTGATAGCAGCTCACATATCATACTGAGTGTTTGAATGTTAAGATTCTTTCAAATGAATGCAGTCTTCTCATCCTCTTCATTTCGTTATTTCAGAAATGTATCCCTCCTGGTGAAGATGTGTGCATAGTGGCATCTGGGGGAGATGGGTACTTGATAGCAGTCTGCACCTACTATAGTGACAGCTTTCTATTAAAGCAAAGATTTCTTAAAACTAAATATTTGGAATTTTAAAAATTGATCAAACATCAGGTGCACAGTTACCCGTTCCCCCTTCTCCCTTTTTAAGCCCATCACAAAAATAATCACTTTTAAAGACTTTAGAAAACAGTTAAGATCTCGTCACCATCATTTTACAGTTAATGAAATGGGATATAATAAGATTAATTTTCCCTGTTTTTTTTAATGTCTCCTGGGATCGTTTGGAAAACATTCCTAGATTTATTCCCATCTTTGCTGTAGGTGGACAGCTTCATCTCTAGGAAGGGAAGGACTTCTTTTCTCTTGAAGAGGATCCATTATATTGCTTCTCACGGAGTATATGCTTCTTCCATGAAGAGCAGTTGATTATGAAAATGTATGGTGAACACGTATAGAACACAGAATTCAGCGTTGTCTGATTTGTCCTACTTCTGTACTAGTACTTCTAAGAGGACCCATAGAAGCCTTATGGGAATTGTATAGCCCACAAATAGCCCAGCAAGAAATGTTGGAATATTAGAGCATGGTCAGGAAAGTTTTTTATTCCTCTATTTTTGAAGTTTTTAAAATTTAAGTTCATTTTTTATTCCTTTACCTCAGGTTGGCAAATTGTGACCTATAGGTCCACATGGGTCATCAACCAAGACTGGCTTTTATATTTTTAAGTGGTTGGAAAGAAAAAATCAAAAGAAGAAGAATATTTTGTAATGTGAAAATTTTATGAAATTCAAATTTCAGTGTGCATAAGTAAAGTTTTATTATAACACAACTGAGCCCATTTGTTTCCATATTGTGTATGGCTGCTTTTCAGTTAGGACTGCAGAGCAGAGTGGTTTGAATAGACACTATATGGTCTACAAAGCTAAAGCATTTACCGTCTGGCCCTTTTACAGAAAGTTGCCAACACTTGCTCTATTTTATTTACATAAATGCAGGTATTTTTTGCAAATAGTTTTCTTTAAATACCATACTTTTGTTTGTAAGCATAACATTAGAAGAACTTACCCTTGTGACTTGTAGCTGCAGTATTCTTTTGATTTCAGTATTATATCATTTTCCTCTTTAACTGATCTGGGACTGAAAATTTAGTCGCTTACATTTTGATCTTGAGAGGTGGTCTGGGTTCTCCAGAGAAATAGAACCAATAGGAGACCGTCTGTCTGTCTGTCTATCTATCTGAGATAGATAACTATCAGAAGGAATCAGCTCATGCAGTTGTGGAGGCTGAGAAGTCCCAGGGTCTGCCGTTGGCAGGCGGGAGTCCACAGGCCTGAGAGCTGGGAGAAGTCAGTGGTATAAGTTTCAGTCCAAGTCCGAAGGCAGGTGAAGACCAATGGACCAGCTTGAAGACAGTAGGCAGAAAGAGCAAATGCTGCCCTACTCAGCCTTTTTGTTCTAGTCAGGTCTCCCAATGGATTGGACAATGCTCACTCACTTGGGGAAGGCAAATTGCTTTACTCAGATGTTAATCTCATCCAATAAGACCCTCACAGACACACGCAGAATGTTTAACAAAGTACGGTATCTGGGCACCCAGTGGCCCAGTGGAGTTGACACACATAAATTAGCCATCACAGGGCCTAAATGTACTTTGAATCTATTTGCTTGCACTTTTACCTTTTTTTTTCCCCCTTAGTCCTCTTGAAAAGCCCCAGTTCATATGGATATTAGAATCGTCTGTTGATTGTCAGTTGATTCATTTAAAATTGCTGTCCAGGAGGAAAAATTTTCTTCTACCCTTCTAGGTTCCTCTGCCTGGTCTAAAAATTAAATTAACATGAAACAGATAAGCAGAAAATCAATAGTTCAATAACATGTATACATGGGGGAGACCCAGGAAAACTGAGTCCTTAAATACTATCTTCCGCTAAAGACTAAAGAGGAGGGATGTAGGGGGTAGTGGTTTGGGACTTCAAAGGGGAGGAAGGCAATTCACGTGGAGATGGAAAAGCAGATGTTTGGTAAATGTTTGCTGGGTCTTGCAGTGGCAATGGGACACCTAGAGGAATTCTAACAAACAGATTTTGCTAGGTTCCTCCCTATCTACACATGTAGTTCATACTACAGTTATCTGTGGTGATAGTTCCCTTCCTGTTACAGACCCTCTATAACTTCTTTAGGCAGCTAAGGGGGAAGGTCAAAGAGTCTTTTGGGCCTTGACTGTTTCCAGCTCAAAATAATTAACACACCAAAGAGACATTTGGGGTTGCAAATTTTGTTTCCTTACATTGCTGTTAGGCCAGCACTGAGTTAAAAGTGGATTGAATGGAGTGTATTTTTGGAGTATAATTGGTAGTATTTTCTTTTGGCTTAATTAAGTAGTCGTTTGTTAATATTAAATGTGTCAGTGAGTGTGTCTGTATACTTCATTTTCCTTTGTCCTTTCTGTCTTGGACGAGTGTTCTTTTTTTTTCTTTTTAAATAACTGCATCCTTTAAAGGCAGTAATACAGTTATTGGATTAAGAGACCACAGGAGGCAAGGCAGGTGACGTTTCTGGAAGACATGGAGTACAAAAAGGGGGCGGAGTAGAGTCATGCGACGATCATCGTAAAAATACAGTATGTTATATACATATTTGCACCATAAGCTTTCAACTCTGAAATAGTATTTACACTATTGTTAACAATCCTGGTTAGAGAACAGTTTTTCTTTCAAAGCTCGGCCTGATGGCAAATGAAAATTTTGGGTGAATTCATAGTCCCATGAAGTTCTTAGGCTGCATAGGCCAAGAGGAGGGTTCCAGCTTCTATTTCATCCATTTTAATTTCATTTTAATTTCAGTATTAAAAAAGTATTTAAATTTGCTTTTACAAAAGAAAATTCTCAAAGGAGGGAAAAAAAAAACCCAACCATGGCCACGCTGTGTATTCTTTCTTATTTTACAAACACTAAGGGCTGCAGCCCTCTGCTTCAAGGCCAACACTGGTGGCTGAAGAAAAATCTCACTAATGATTATTTAAAACAAAACAAAACAAAGCAAAAAGACACAAAGACAAACCAAACGGACCTGATCATGGCACACTGACCCTGTGGGACTGCCTCTCCCGCCCTTGCTTCTGACCCCAAACTCAACGACTATTTCTCTTCTGGGGCAGGGCGTTTGGTATTGAACCCTCTTTAACCTCCTACCCCGAGGAGGTGGGAGGGGGAACCCTTTGGCTGGGACACCGTGTTTCCTCATTATTTGCAGGAAAGAATCAGGGCCCTTAAGCCAGGTGTCTGAGGAGGTGGGATGAGGAAAAAGGCGGAGTACCGACACACAGGCCGGAGGGAGCCCTGGCTGCACAGGCCTCGCCCAGTTCTCCTCAGGCCGCGTCCACGGGGTGGGCCTCCTCTGGGGCTCTGTGGACAGGATGGGGCCTCAGCCAGGGCCCCGGGGGAGGTGGGGGTGCCTGGGCAGGCATCTCTGCTCCCTTCCCGGCTCAGCGGGATGAGAGCAGGACACAGGCTTTGGGCTCCACGCCCCCTACCCACAGTGGGGACAGAAGAGTGTTCTAACACACATGCTTAGTCATTTTGACAACCCATCAGAGCCCTAGAGTGGCTAGTTGGCAGTAGGGATTAGCAATTCCCAGAGCAATTTGCAAAAGCCAAATTGACATGGAATTTTGTCAGGAAGCTTCTCAGAGCATGGCAGGGAGCTGCTGGGAAGTGGAAGGGAAGTGGAATTGTTTATAGTATCAGCTTCTTACTTTCCCTTCACATGACCTTGGACAAATCCCTTGACCTCATCTATAATGAATGCCACAGGGCTGATGGGAAGATTACATAAAATAAGAATGTGTGTGACTTACTCTGCTGTTTGCATTATTTCCTAGTTTTTGTTAAATGGCAAGACTTTCCCGTCCTGGTGAATAATTGTTTTTATGGCTTATTTTGTTGATATAGAATGGGCCCTTCTTATTTACCTGATGTATTTCGAGTCCACTTCTCAAGGAAGGAATGAAAGTGTCACTTGACCTGTGTTTTTATCTATTGTCCTGAAGTTGATTGATTCTAGGACAATGCCTGTTTATTCAGGCCTGAATTTAACAAAACTTCATGAATCAGACCAACGTAGACAGTTGGGCTAAAGGAAATGTTTAAATTATAAGAAATTCGAAGAAATCCGGTATGTTGATCCGGGACCCTAATTCAGGTTCTCTCTTTCAATCCAGGTTACTTACTAAATTAGCGTTTATCCAGAACGGTGCTTCCTTGCTCAGGGCAGCATGATGGCCCTGCTTGCAGTGGGCTCTGATGACTGTGCACTTTACACGTTACAACCTGATCTGGCTCAGTCATTGATCTATAAAACACTGAAACTTATTGTTTTGACCTAGACTACACTGTTGGGGGGCAAAATGTATTTTACAAATGTATTTCACAAATGTGCTATTAGGGTGTTTGTTTGTTTGTTTTTAATCTGTCTTAAAAACACTCTCCTCCTACCACCCATATTCTTATTTTGGAAATGGCTTTAATTTCTATATCTCTACTTTTTAATTAATATATAAGAACAGTTATAAAATTTTCACCTGTTGCCTCTGAATTAAAGGGCTCTGAATTTTTAGCAGAGACCTTTTTCCTCCTTTTATTGCTGTGTTCATTTTCTCTGGACCTTTTCTACCTCCCCTTGGTTGTTGGAGGTTCAGTTTGAGGTATATTCCAGACTCCATTAAGGTGGTTTACTTCCCCCCCACCCCCCGTCCCCCAAGATGATTCTATGTAAAGATTTTCTTTGTTTTTAATGTCCTCCTAAGAAGACAAGTTAGGAATGATTTGGAATTAGCATATTGTAAACAGATACTCCTTGATTTGCTCTCAAATATATTCAATACTCTTTCCTTATGCCGATTTACACTCTTGAATCATTAATTTGCTTCTTAAGCAAACTAATTAAAAATGTGTCATGGCTGAGATTTGATGAGATTTTATTAAATGTTATTCTCTGAGAAATTTAATGGAAAACATGAATTTGGCTAGACCATTGTAGTTGCTTATATTGTGGTCTTACTAGTGTTAAGTTTAGAAGCAGGCTGGTTAGGCAGTCCAAACAAGGGGTAGGTACATGAGGCAGTGATTGTAATTGTACAGGTGTGACCTCCTCGGCAGGTAATGGAAACAGTGAAATAGAACATCAGGTGTCTGCTCAACTGCTTATCACTCTCCCCCCAAAAATTATCACAGGCCATGTTCACATAAGAGTGATGTTATTTTGGAGTGTTAGCTGGGAGGAAAGGCATATATGTGTGTTTTGAACATAATATTCAATCTTGCTGGAAGTCAAAAGAGGATTTATAGCTCGTTAGGGTTTTCATTTAAGAAACCAAGATTTTTTTTTTTCTGCTTTTATGTGGTAACTTGTGGATACTTCAGTATCTCTTGTTTCCTGGATACTTCAGTATCTCTTG